>NW_027307982.1:0-279000 GCF_047496885.1 Scyliorhinus torazame | reverse complement strand
TGGGTTTCTGCAGGTTGTGTTATTGGGGGGTGGGTGGAGATGCTGAGGATGGGTTTCTGCAGGTTGTGTTATTGGGAGATGAGTGGAAATGCTGAGAATGTGTATCCGCAGGTTGTGTTATTGGGAGGTTAGGGAAGATGCTGAGGATGGGTTTCTGCAGGTTGTGTTATTGGGAGGCGAGTGGAGATGCAGAGGATGGGTTTCTGCAGGTTGAGTTATTGGAAGATTTTTGAAGATGCTGAGGATGGGTTTCTGCAGGTTGTGTTATTGGAGGTTGAGTGGAAATGCTGAGGATGGGTTTCTGCAGGTTGTGTTATTGGGGGGTGAGTGGAGATGCTGAGGATGGGTTTCTGCAGGTTGTGTTACTGGGAGATGAGTGGAGATGCTGAGGATAGGATTCTGCAGGTTGTGTTATTGGGAGGTTGGTGAAGATGCTGAGGATGGGTTTCTCCAGTTTGTGTTATTGGAAGGTGAGTGAAGATGCTGAGGATGGGTTTCTCCAGTTTGTGTTATTGGAAGGTGAGTGAAGATGCTGAGGATGGGTTTCTGCAGGTCGTGTTATTGGAAGGTTAGTGAATATGTTGTGGATGGGTTTCTGCAGGTTGTGTTATTGGAAGATTAGTTAAGGTGCTGAGGATGGGTTCTGCAGGTTGTGTTATTGGAAAGTGAGTGGAGATGCTGAGGATGGGTTTCTGCAGTTTGTGTTATTGGGAGGTGTGGAGATGCTGAGGATGGGTTTCTGCAGGTTGTGTTATTGGAAGATTTGTGAAGATGCTGAGGATGGGTTTCTGCAGGTTGTGTTATTGGAAGGTTAGTGAAGATGCTGAGGATGGGTTTCTGCAGTTTGTGTTATTGGGAGGTGAGTGGAGATGCTGAGGATAGGATTCTGCAGGTTGTGTTATTGGGTGGTTAGTGAAGATGTTGGGGATGGGTTTCTGCAGGTTGTGTTATTGGGAGGTGAGTGAAGATGCTGAGGATGGGTTTCTGCAGTTTGTGTTATTGGAAGTTGAGTGAAGATGCTGAGGATGGGTTTCTGCAGGTTGTGTTATTGGAAGGTGAGTGGAGATACTGAGGATGGGTTTCCGCAGGTTGTGTTATTGGGAGGTGAGTGGAGATGCTGTGGATGGGTTTCAGCAGTTTGTGCTATTGGGAGGTGAGTGGAGATGCTGAGGATGGGTTTCTGCAGGTTGTGTTATTGGAAGTTGAGTGGAGATGCTGAGGATGGGTTTCTGCAGGTTGTGTTATTGGGGAGTGGGTGGAGATGCTGAGGATGGGATTCTGCAGGTTGTGTTATTGGGAGATGAGTGGAAATGCTGAGAATGTGTATCTACAGGTTGTGTTATTGGGAGGTTAGGGAAGATGCTGAGGATGGGTTTCTGCAGGTTGTGTTATTGGAAGATTAGTGGAGATGCTGAGGATGGGTTTCTGCAGGTTGTGTTATTGGGAGGTTAGTGTAGATGCTGATGATGGGTTTCTGCAGGTTGTGTTATTGGGCGGTTAGGGAAGATGCTGAGGATGGGTTACTGCAGGTTGTGTTATTGGGAGATGAGTGGAAATGCTGAGAATGGGTATCTGCAGGTTGTGTTGTTGGGAGGTGAGTGGAGATGCAGAAGATGGGTTTCTGCAGGTTCTATTATTGGGAGGTTAGGGAAGATGCTGAGAATGGGTTTCTGCAGGTTGTGTTATTGGGACGTGAGTGGAGATGCTGAGGATGGATTTCTGCAGGTTGTGTTATTGGGAGTTGAGTGGAGATGCTGACGATGGGTTCCTGCAGTTTGTGTTATTGGGAGGTGTGTGGAGATGCTGAGGATGGGTTTCTGCAGGTTGTGTTATTGGGAGGTGAGTGGTGATGCTGAGGATGGGTTTCTGCAGGTTGTGTTATTGGGAGGTGAGTGGAGATGCTGAGGATGGGTTTCTGCAGGTTGTGTTATTGGAAGATTTGTGAAGATGCTGAGGATGGGTTTCTGCAGGTTGTGTTATTGCAAGGTTAGTGAAGATGCGGAGGATGGGATTCTGCAGGTTGTGTTATTGGGAGGTGAGTGGAGATGCTGTTGATGGGTTTCTGCAGTTTGTGTTATTGGGAGGTGAGTGGAGATGCTGAGGATAGGATTCTGCAGGTTGTGTTATTGGGAGGTTAGTGAAGATGTTGGGGATGGGTTTCTGCAGGTTGTGTTATTGGGAGGTGAGTGAAGATGCTGAGGATGGGTTTCTGGAGTTTGTGTTATTGGAAGGTGAGTGAAGATGCTGAGGATGGGTTTCTGCAGGTTGTGTTATTGGAAGGTGAGTGGAGATACTGAGGATGGGTTTCTGCAGGTTGTGTTATTGGGAGGTGAGTGGAGATGCTGTGGATGGGTTTCAGCAGTTTGTGCTATTGGGAGGTGAGTGGAGATGCTGAGGATGGGTTTCTGCAGGTTGTGTTATTGGACGTTGAGTGGAGATGCTGAGGATGGGTTTCTGCAGGTTGTGTTATTGGGGGGTGGGTGGAGATGCTGAGGATGGGTTTCTGCAGGTTGTGTTATTGGGAGATGAGTGGAAATGCTGAGAATGTGTATCCGCAGGTTGTGTTATTGGGAGGTTAGGGAAGATGCTGAGGATGGGTTTCTGCAGGTTGTGTTATTGGGAGGCGAGTGGAGATGCAGAGGATGGGTTTCTGCAGGTTGAGTTATTGGAAGATTTTTGAAGATGCTGAGGATGGGTTTCTGCAGGTTGTGTTATTGGAGGTTGAGTGGAAATGCTGAGGATGGGTTTCTGCAGGTTGTGTTATTGGGGGGTGAGTGGAGATGCTGAGGATGGGTTTCTGCAGGTTGTGTTACTGGGAGATGAGTGGAGATGCTGAGGATAGGATTCTGCAGGTTGTGTTATTGGGAGGTTGGTGAAGATGCTGAGGATGGGTTTCTCCAGTTTGTGTTATTGGAAGGTGAGTGAAGATGCTGAGGATGGGTTTCTCCAGTTTGTGTTATTGGAAGGTGAGTGAAGATGCTGAGGATGGGTTTCTGCAGGTCGTGTTATTGGAAGGTTAGTGAATATGTTGTGGATGGGTTTCTGCAGGTTGTGTTATTGGAAGATTAGTTAAGGTGCTGAGGATGGGTTCTGCAGGTTGTGTTATTGGAAAGTGAGTGGAGATGCTGAGGATGGGTTTCTGCAGTTTGTGTTATTGGGAGGTGTGGAGATGCTGAGGATGGGTTTCTGCAGGTTGTGTTATTGGAAGATTTGTGAAGATGCTGAGGATGGGTTTCTGCAGGTTGTGTTATTGGAAGGTTAGTGAAGATGCTGAGGATGGGTTTCTGCAGTTTGTGTTATTGGGAGGTGAGTGGAGATGCTGAGGATAGGATTCTGCAGGTTGTGTTATTGGGTGGTTAGTGAAGATGTTGGGGATGGGTTTCTGCAGGTTGTGTTATTGGGAGGTGAGTGAAGATGCTGAGGATGGGTTTCTGCAGTTTGTGTTATTGGAAGTTGAGTGAAGATGCTGAGGATGGGTTTCTGCAGGTTGTGTTATTGGAAGGTGAGTGGAGATACTGAGGATGGGTTTCCGCAGGTTGTGTTATTGGGAGGTGAGTGGAGATGCTGTGGATGGGTTTCAGCAGTTTGTGCTATTGGGAGGTGAGTGGAGATGCTGAGGATGGGTTTCTGCAGGTTGTGTTATTGGAAGTTGAGTGGAGATGCTGAGGATGGGTTTCTGCAGGTTGTGTTATTGGGGAGTGGGTGGAGATGCTGAGGATGGGATTCTGCAGGTTGTGTTATTGGGAGATGAGTGGAAATGCTGAGAATGTGTATCTACAGGTTGTGTTATTGGGAGGTTAGGGAAGATGCTGAGGATGGGTTTCTGCAGGTTGTGTTATTGGAAGATTAGTGGAGATGCTGAGGATGGGTTTCTGCAGGTTGTGTTATTGGGAGGTTAGTGTAGATGCTGATGATGGGTTTCTGCAGGTTGTGTTATTGGGCGGTTAGGGAAGATGCTGAGGATGGGTTACTGCAGGTTGTGTTATTGGGAGATGAGTGGAAATGCTGAGAATGGGTATCTGCAGGTTGTGTTGTTGGGAGGTGAGTGGAGATGCAGAAGATGGGTTTCTGCAGGTTCTATTATTGGGAGGTTAGGGAAGATGCTGAGAATGGGTTTCTGCAGGTTGTGTTATTGGGACGTGAGTGGAGATGCTGAGGATGGATTTCTGCAGGTTGTGTTATTGGGAGTTGAGTGGAGATGCTGACGATGGGTTCCTGCAGTTTGTGTTATTGGGAGGTGTGTGGAGATGCTGAGGATGGGTTTCTGCAGGTTGTGTTATTGGGAGGTGAGTGGTGATGCTGAGGATGGGTTTCTGCAGGTTGTGTTATTGGGAGATGAGTGACGATTCTGAGGATGGGTTTCTGCAGGTTGATTTATTGGGAGGTGAGTGAAGATGCTGGGGATGCGTTTCTGCAGGTTGTGTTCTTGGGAGGTGAGTGAAGATGCTGAGGATGGGTTTCTGCAGGTTGTGTTATTGGAAGGTCAGTAGAGATGCTGAGAATGGGATTCTGCAGGTTGTGTAATTGGGAGATGAGTGGAGATGCTGAGGATGGGTTTCTGCAGGTTGTGTTATTGGGAGATGAGTGACGATTCTGAGGATGGGTTTCTGCAGGTTGTGTTATTGGGAGGTGATTGAAGATGCTGAGGATGGGTTCTGCAGGTTGTGTTATTGGAAAGTGAGTGGAGATGCTGAGGATGGGTTTCAGCAGGTTGTGTTATTGGGAGGTGAGTGGAGATGCTGAGGATGGGTTTCTGCAGGTTGTGTTATTGGAAGGTGAGTGGAGATGCTGAGGATGGGTTTCTGCAGGTTGTGTTATTGGAAGGTGAGTGAAGATGCTGAGGATGGGTTTCTGCAGGTTGTGTTATTGGGAGGTTAGTGAAGATGCTGAGAATGGGTTTCTGCAGGTTGTGTTATTGGAAGGTGAGTGGAGATGCTGAGGAGGGGTTTCTGCAGCTTGTGTTATTGGGAGGTGAGTGAAGATGCTGAGAATGGGTTTCTGCAGGTTGTGTTATTGGGAGGTTAGTGAAGATGCTGAGAATGGGTTTCTGCAGGTTGAGTTATTGGAAGTTGAGTGGAGATGCTGAGGATGGGTTTCTGCAGGTTGTGTTATTGGGAGGTGAGTGAAGATGCTGAGAATGGGTTTCTGCAGGTTGTGTTATTGGAAGGTGAGTGGAGATGCTGAGGATGGGTTTCCTTCAGCACGGCCTGGAGCCTGACACCAGAGTGTGGATGGTGCTGTCAAACCTGATATAACAAGGAGCTGGTTACAGAATGGTGTCGCCTCCTTCAGCACAGCCTGGAGCCTGACACCAGGCTGTGGGTGGGCCTGCCAAATCTGATATATCACGGTGCTGGTTACAGAACGATGTTGCCTCCTTCAGCACGGCCTGGAGCCTTACACCAGGCTGTGGATGGTCCTGTCAAATCTGATATAACAAGAAGCTGGTTTCAGAACTGTGTCGCCTCCTTCAGCACGGCCTGGAGCCTGACACCAGGCTGTGGATGGTCCTGTCAAATCTGATATAACAAGGAGCTGGTTACAGAACGGTGTCGCCTCCTTCAGCACGGCCTGGAGCCTGACACCAGGCTGTGGATGGTCCTGTCAAATCTGATATAACAAGGAGCTGGTTACAGAACGGTGTCACCTCCTTCAGCACGGCCTGGAGCCTGACACCAGGCTGTGGATGGTCCTGTCAAATCTGATATAAAACGGAGCTGGTTCCAGAACGATGTCGCCTCCTTCAGCACGGCCTGGAGCCTGACACCAGGCTGTGGATGGTCCTGTCAAATCTGATACAACAAGGTGCTGGTTACAGAACGGTGTCACCTCCTTCAGCACGGCCTGATGCCTGACACCAGGCTGTGGATGGTCCTGTCAAATCTGATATAACAAGGTGCTGGTTACAGAACGGTGTCACCTCCTTCAGCACGGCCTGGAGCCTGACACCAGGCTGTGGATGGTCCTGTCAAATCTGATATAACACGGAGCTGTTTACAGAACGGTGTCACCACCTTCAGCACGGCCTGGAGCCTGACACCAGGCGGTGGATGGTCCTGTCAAACTGATAGAACAAGGAGCTGGTTACAGAACGGTGTCGCCTCCTTCAGCACGGCCTGGTGCCTGACACCAGGCTGTGGATGGTCCTGACAAATCTGATAGAACAAGGAGCTGGTTACAGAACGGTGTCGCCTCCTTCAGCACTTCCTGGAGCCTGACACCAGGCTGTGGATGCTCCTGTCAAATCTGATATAACAAGGAGCTGGTTACAGAACGGTGTCACCTCCTTCAGTACGGCCTGGAGCCTGACACCAGGCTGTGGATGGTCCTGTCAAATCTGATATAACAAGGTGCTGGTTACAGAACGGTGTCGCCTCCTTCAGCACGGCCTGGAGCCTGACACCAGGCTGTGGATGGTCCTGTCAAATCTGATATAACAAGGTGCTGGTTACAGAACGGTGTCGCCTCCTTCAGCACGGCCTGGAGCCTGACACCAGGCTGTGGGTGGTACCGTCAAATCTGATATAAAACGGAGCTGGTTCCAGAACGATGTCGCCTCCTTCAGCACGGCCTGGAGCCTGACACCAGGCTGTGGATGGTCCTGTCAAATCTGATATAACAAGGAGCTGGTTACAGAACGGTGTCGCCTCCTTCAGCGCGGCCTGGAGCCTGACACCAGGCTGTGGATGGTCCTGTCAAATCTGATATAACAAGGTGCTGGTTACAGAACGGTGTCGCCTCCTTCAGCACGGCCTGGAGCCTGACACCAGGCTGTGAATGGTCCTGTCAAATCTGATACAACAAGGAGCTGGTTACAGAACGGTGTCACCTCCTTCAGCACGGCCTGGAGCCTGACACCAGGCTGTGGATGGTCCTGTCAAATCTGATACAACAAGGAGCTGGTTACAGAACGGTGTCGCCTCCTTCAGTACGGCCTGGAGCCTGACGCCATGCTGTGGATGGTCCTGTCAAATCTGATACAACAAGGAGCTGGTTACAGAATGGTGTCGCCTCCTTCAGCACGGCCTGGAGCCTGACACCAGGCTGTGGATGGTCCTGTCAAATCTGATATAACAAGGAGCTGGTTACTGAACGGTGTCACCTCCTTCAGCACGGCCTGGAGCCTGACACCAGGCTGTGGATGGTCCTGTCAAATCTGATATAACAAGGAGCTGGATACAGAACGGTGTCGCCTCCTTCAGCACGGCCTGGAGCCTGACACCAGGCTGTGGATGGTCCTGTCAAATCTGATATAACAAGGTTCTGGTTACAGAACGGTGTCACCACCTTCAGCACGGCCTGGAGCCTGACACCAGGCGGTGGATGGTCCTGTCAAATCTGATATAACAAGGTTCTGGTTACAGAACGGTGTCACCTCCTTCAGCACGGCCTAGAGCCTGACACCAGACTGTGGATGGTCCTGTCAAATCTGACATAACAAGGAGCTGGTTACAGAACGGTGTCGCCTCCTTCAGCACGGCCTGGAGCCTGACACCAAGCTGTGGATGGTCCTGTCAAATCTGATATAACAAGGTGCTGGTTACAGAACGGTGTCGCCTCCTTCAGCACGGCCTGGAGCCTGACACCAAGCTGTGGATGGTCCTGTCAAATCTGATATAACAAGGTGCTGGTTACAGAACGGTGTCGCCTCCTTCAGCGCGGCCTGGAGCCTGACACCAGGCTGTGGATGGTCCTGTCAAATCTGATATAACAAGGAGCTGGTTACAGATCGGTGTCGCCTCCTTCAGCACGGCCTGGAGCCTGACACCAGGCTGGGGATGGTCCTGTCAAATCTGATATAACAAGGAGCTGGTTACAGAACGGTGTCGCCTCCTTCAGCACGGCCTGGAGCCTGACACCAGGCTGTGGATGGTCCTGTCAAATCTGATATAACAAGGAGCTGGTTACAGAACGGTGTCACCTCCGTCAGCACGGCCTGGAGCCTGACACCAGGCTGTGGCTGGTCCTGTCAAATCTGATATAACAAGGAGCTGGTTACAGAACGGTGTCGCCTCCTTCAGCACGGCCTGGAGCCTGACACCAGGCTGTGGTTGGTCTTGTCAAATCTGATATAACAAGGAGCTGGTTACAGAACGGTGTCGCCTCCTTCAGCACGGCCTGGAGCCTGACACCAGGCTGTGGCTGGTACTGTCAAATCTGATATAACAAGGAGCTGGTTACAGAACGGTGTCACCTCCTTCAGCACGGCCTGGAGCCTGACACCAGGCTGTGGATGGTCCTGTCAAATCTGATATAACAAGGAGCTGGTTTCAGAACGGTGTCGCCTCCTTCAGCACGGCCTGGAGCCTGACACCAGGCTGTGGGTGGTCCCGTCAAATCTGATATAACACGGAGCTGGTTACAGAACGATGTCGCCTCCTTCAGCACGGCCTGGAGCCTGACACCAGGCTGTGGATGGTCCTGTCAAATCTGATACAACAAGGTGCTGGTTACAGAACGGTGTCACCTCCTTCTGCACGGCCTGGAGCCTGACACCAGCCTGTGGATGGTCCTGTCAAATCTGATATAACAAGGAGCTCGTTACAGAACGGTGTCGCCTCCTTCAGCACGGCCTGGAGCCTGACACCAGGCTGTGGATGGTCCTGTCAAATCTGATATAACAAGGAGCTCGTTACAGAACGGTGTCGCCTCCTTCAGCACGGCCTGGAGCCTGACACCAGGCTGTGGATGGTCCTGTCAAATCTGATTTAACAAGGAGCTGGTTACAGAACGGTGTCGCCTCCTTCAGCACGGCCTGGAGCCTGACACCAGGCTGTGGATGGTCCTGTCAAATCTGATATAACAAGGAGCTGGTTACAGAACGGTATCACCTCCTTCAGCACGGCCTGGAGCCTGACACCAGGCTGTGGGTGGTCCTTTCAAATCTGACATAACAAGGAGCTGGTTACAGAACGGTGTCGCCTCCTTCAGCACGGCCTGGAGCCTGACACCAGGCTGTGGGTGGTCCCGTCAAATCTGATATAACACGGAGCTGGTTACAGAACGGTGTCGCCTCCTTCAGCACGGCCTGGAGCCTGACACCAGGCTGTGGATGGTCCTGTCAAATCTGATATAACAAGGAGCTGGTTACAGAACGGTGTCGCCTCATTCAGCACGGCCTGGAGCCTGACACCAGAGTGTGGATGGTCCTGTCAAATCTGATATAACACGGAGCTGGTTACAGAACGGTGTTGCGTCCTTCAGCACGGCCTGGAGCCTGACACCAGGCTGTGGATGGTCTTGTCAAATCTGATATAACAAGGAGCTGGTTACAGAACGGTGTCGCCTCCTTCAGCACGGCCTGGAGCCTGACACCAGGCTGTGGATGGTCCTGTCAAATCTGATATAACAAGGAGCTGATTACAGAACGGTGTCGCCTCCTTCAGCACGGCCTGGAGCCTGACACCAGGCTGTGGATGGTCCTGTTAAATCTGATATAACACGGTGCTGGTTACAGAACGGTGTCGCCTCCTTCAGCACGGCCTGGAGCCTGACACCAGGCTGTGGATGGTCCTGTCAAATCAGATACAACAAGGAGCTGGTTACAGAACGGTGTCGCCTCCTTCGGCACGGTCTGGAGCCTGACACCAGGCTGTGAATGGTCCTGTCAAATCTGATACAACAAGGAGCTGGTTACAGAACGGTGTCGCCTCCTTCAGCATGGCCTGGAGCCTGACACCAGGCTGTAGATGGTCCTGTCAAACCTGATATAACAAGGAGCTGGTTACAGAACGGTGTCACCTCCTTCAGCACGGCCTGGAGACTGACACCAGGTTGTGGATGGTCCAGTCAAATCTGATATAACACGGAGCTGGTTACAGAACGGTGACACCTCCATCAGCACGGCCTGGAGCCTGACACCAGGCTGTGGATGGTCCTGTCAAATCTGATATAACAAGGAGCTCGTTACAGAACGGTGTCGCCTCCTTCAGCACGGCCTGGAGTCTGACACCAGGCTGTGGATGGGCCTGTCAAATCTGATATAACAAGGAGCTGGTTACAGAACGGTGTCGCCTCCTTCAGCACGGCCTGGAGCCTGACACCAGAGTGTGGATGGTCTTGTCAAATCTGATATAACAAGGAGCTGGTTACAGAACGGTGTCGCCTCCTTCAGCACGGCCTGGAGCCTGACACCAGGCTGTGGATGGTCCTGTCAAATCTGATAGAACAAGGTGCTGGTTACAGAACGGTGTCGCCTCCTTCAGCATGGCCTGGAGCCTGACACCAGCCTGTGGATGGGCCTGTCAAATCTGATATAACAAGGAGCTGGTTTCAGAACGGTGTCGCCTCCTTCAGCACGGCCTGGAGCCTGACACCAGGCTGTGGGTGGTCCCGTCAAATCTGATATAACACGGAGCTGGTTACAGAACGGTGTCGCCTCCTTCAGCACGGCCTGGAGCCTGACACCAGGCTGTGGATGGTCCTGTCAAATCTGATATAACAAGGAGCTGGTTACAGAACGGTGTCGCCTCATTCAGCACGGCCTGGAGCCTGACACCAGAGTGTGGATGGTCCTGTCAAATCTGATATAACAAGGTGCTGGTTACAGAACGCTGTCGCCTCCTTCAGCACGGCCTGGAGTCTGACACCAGGCTGTGGATGGTCCTGTCAAATCTGATATAACAAGGAGCTGGTTACAGAACGGTGTCGCCTCCTTCAGCACGGCCTGGAGCCTGACACCAGGCTGTGGGTGGTCCTGTCAAATCTGATATAACAAGGAGCTGGTTACAGAACGGTGTCACCTCCTTCAGCACGGCCTGGAGCCTGACACCAGGCTGTGGATGGTCCCGTCAAATCTGATATAACAAGGAGCTGGTTACAGAACGGTGTCGCCTCCTTCAGCACGGCCTGGAGCCTGACACCAGGCTGTGGGTGGTCCCGTCAAATCTGATATAACACGGAGCTGGTTACAGAACGATGTCGCCTCCTTCAGCACGGCCTGGAGCCTGACACCAGGCTGTGGATGGTCTTGTCAAATCTGATATAACAAGGAGCTGGTTACAGAACGGTGTCGCCTCCTTCAGCACGGCCTGGAGCCTGACACCAGGCTGTGGATGGTCCTGTCAAATCAGATACAACAAGGAGCTGGTTACAGAACGGTGTCGCCTCCTTCGGCACGGCCTGGAGCCTGACACCAGGCTGTGAATGGTCCTGTGAAATCTGATATAACAAAGAGCTGGTTACAGAACGGTGTCGCCTCCTTCAGTACGGACTGGAGCCTGACACCAGGCTGTAGATGGTCCTGTCAAACCTGATATAACAAGGAGCTGGTTACAGAACTGTGTCACCTCCTTCAGCATGGCCTGGAGCCTGACACCAGGCTGTGGATGGTCCTGTCAAATCTGATAGAACAAGGTGCTGGTTACAGAACGGTGTCGCCTCCTTCAGCACGGCCTGGAGCCTGACACCAGGCGGTGGATGGTCCTGTCAAATCTGATATAACAAGGTGCTGGTTACAGAACGGTGTCGCCTCCTTCAGCACGGCCTGGAGCCTGACACCAGGCTGTGGATGGTCCTGTCAAAACTGATATAACAAGGAGCTGGTTTCAGAACGGTGTCGCCTCCTTCAGCACGGCCTGGAGCCTGACACCAGGCTGTGGATGGTCCTGTCAAATCTGATATAACAAGGAGCTGGTTACAGAACGGTGTCGCCTCCTTCAGCACGGCCTGGAGCCTGACACCAGGCTGTGGGTGGTCCCGTCAAATCTGATATAACACGGAGCTGGTTACAGAACGATGTCGCCTCCTTCAGCACGGCCTGGAGCCTGACACCAGACTGTGGATGGTCCTGTCATATCTGATACAACAAGGAGCTGGTTACAGAACGGTGTCGCCTCCTTCAGCACGGCCTGGAGCCTGACACCAGGCTGTGGATGGTCCTGTCAAAACTGATATAACAAGGAGCTCGTTACAGAACGGTGTCACCTCCTTCAGCACGGCCTGGAGCCTGACACCAGGCTGTGGATGGTCCTGTCAAATCTGATATAACAAGGAGCTGGTTACAGAACGGTGTCGCCTCCTTCAGCACGGCCTGGAGCCTGACACCAGGCTGTGGATGGTCTTGTCAAATCTGACAGAACAAGGAGCTGGTTACAGAACGGTGTCGCCTCCTTCAGCACGGCCTGGAGCCTGACGCCAGGCTGTGGATGGTCCTGTCAAATCTGATATAACAAGGAGCTGGTTACAGAACGGTGTCGCCTCCTTCAGCACGGCCTGGAGCCTGACACCAGGCTGTGGATGGTCCTGTCAAATCTGATATAACACGGAGCTGGTTACAGAACGGTGTCGCCTCCTTCAGCACGGCCTGGAGCCTGACACCAGGCTGTGGATGGTCCTGTCAAATCTGATATAACAAGGAGCTGGTTACAGAACGGTGTCGCCTCCTTCAGCACGGCCTGGAGCCTGACACCTGGCTGTGGATGGTCCTTTCAAATCTGATATAACAAGGAGCTGGTTACAGAACGGTGTCGCCTCCTTCAGCACGGCCAGGAGCCTGACACCTGGCTGTGGATGGTCCTTTCAAATCTGATATAACAAGGAGCTGGTTACAGAACGGTGTCGCCTTCTTCAGCACGGCCTGGAGCCTGACGCCAGGCTGTGGATGGTCCTGTCAAATCTGATATAACATGGAGCTGGTTACAGAACGGTGTTGCCTCCTTCAGCACGGCCTGGAGCCTGACACCAGGCTGTGGATGGTCCTGTCAAATCTGATATAACAAGGAGCTGGTTACAGAACGGTGTCACCTCCTTCAGCACGGCCTGGAGCCTGACACCAGACTGTGGATGGTCCTGTCAAATCTGATATAACAAGGAGCTGGTTACAGAACGGTGTCGCCTCCTTCAGCGCGGCCTGGAGCCTGACACCAGGCTGTGGATGGTCCTGTCAAATCTGATATAACAAGGAGCTGGTTACAGAACGGTGTCACCTCCTTCAGCACGGCCTGGAGCCTGACACCAGGCTGTGGATGGTCCTGTCAAATCTGATATAACAAGGAGCTGGTTACAGACCGGTGTCGCCTCCCTCAGCACGGCCTGGAGCCTGACACCAGGCTGTGGATGGTCCCTGTCAAATCTGATACAACAAGGAGCTGGTTACAGAACGGTGTCGCCTCCTTCAGCACGGCCTGGAGCCTGACACCAGGCTGTGGATGGTCCTGTCAAATCTGATATAACAAGGAGCTGGTTACAGAACGGTGTCGCCTCCTTCAGCACGGCCTGGAGCCTGACACCAGGCTGTGGATGGTCCTGTCAAATCTGATATAACAAGGAGCTGGTTACAGAACGGTGTCGCCTCCTTCAGCACGGACTGGAGCCTGACACCAGGCTGTGGATGGTCCTGTCAAATCTTATACAACAAGGAGCTGGTTACAGAACGGTGTCACCTCCTTCAGCACGGCCTGGAGCCTGACACCAGGCTGTGGATGGTCCTGTCAAATCTGATATAACAAGGAGCTGGTCACAGAACGGTGTCGCCTCCTTCAGCACGGGCTGGAGCCTGACACCAGGCTGTGGATGGTCCTGACAAATCTGATAGAACAAGGAGCTTGTTACAGAATGGTGTCGCCTCCTTCAGCACGGCCTGGAGCCTGACACCAGGCTGTGGATGGTCCTCTCAAACCTGATATAACAAGGAGCTGGTTACAGAACGGTGTCGCCTCCTTCAGCATGGCCTGGAGCCTGACACCAGGCTGTGGATGGTCCTGTCAAATCTGATACAACAAGGAGCTGGTTACAGAACTGTGTCACCTCCTTCAGCACGGCCTGGAGCCTGACACCAGGATGTGGATGGTCCTGTCAAATCTGATATAACAAGGAGCTGGTTACAGAACGGTGTCGCCTCCTTCAGCATGGCCTGGAGCCTGACACCAGGCTGTGGATGGTCCTGTCAAATCTGATATAACAAGGGGCTGCTTACAGAAAGGTGTCGCCTCCTTCAGCACGGCCTGGAGCCTGACACCAGGCTGTGAATGGTCCTGTCAAATCTGATATAACAAAGAGCTGGTTACAGAACGGTGTCGCCTCCTTCGGCACGGCCTGGAGCCTGACACCAGGCTGTAGATGGTCCTGTCAAACCTGACATAACAAGGAGCTGGTTACAGAACGGTGTCACCTCCTTCAGCACGGACTGGAGCCTGACACCAGGCTGTGGGTGGTCCTGTCAAATCTGATATAACAAGGAGCTGGTTACAGAACGGTGTCGCCTCCTTCAGCACGGCCTGGAGCCTGACACCAGGCTGTGGATGGTCCTGTCAAATCTTATACAACAAGGAGCTGGTTACAGAACGGTGTCACCTCCTTCAGCACGGCCTGGAGCCTGACACCAGGCTGTGGATGGTCCTGTCAAATCTGATATAACAAGGAGCTGGTTACAGAACGGTGTCGCCTCCTTCAGCACGGGCTGGAGCCTGACACCAGGCTGTGGATGGTCCTGACAAACCTGATAGAACAAGGAGCTTGTTACAGAATGGTGTCGCCTCCTTCAGCGCGGCCTGGAGCCTGACACCAGGCTGTGGATGGTCCTGTCAAACCTGATATAACAAGGAGCTGGTTACAGAACGGTGTCGCCTCCTTCAGCATGGCCTGGAGCCTGACACCAGGCTGTGGATGGTCCTGTCAAATCTGATACAACAAGGAGCTGGTTACAGAACTGTGTCACCTCCTTCAGCACGGCCTGGAGCCTGACACCAGGATGTGGATGGTCCTGTCAAATCTGATACAACAAGGAGCTGGTTACAGAACTGTGTCACCTCCTTCAGCAGGGACTGGAGCCTGACACCAGGCTGTGGACGGTCCTGTCAAATCTGATATAACAAGGGGCTGGTTACAGAACGGTGTCGCCTCCTTCAGCAAGGCGTGGAGCCTTACACCAGGCTGTGGATGGTCCTGTCAAATCAGATGCAACAAGGAGCTGGTTACAGAACGGTGTCGCCTCCTTCGGCACGGCCTGGAGCCTGACACCAGGCTGTGAATGGTCCTGTCAAATCTGATATAACAAAGAGCTGGTTACAGAACGGTGTCGCCTCCTTCAGCACGGACTGGAGCCTGACACCAGGCTGTAGATGGTCCTGTCAAACCTGACATAACAAGGAGCTGGTTACAGAACGGTGTCACCTCCTTCAGCACGGACTGGAGCCTGACACCAGGCTGTGGGTGGTCCTGTCAAATCTGATATAACAAGGAGCTGGTTACAGAACGGTGTCGCCTCCTTCAGCACGGCCTGGAGCCTGACACCAGGCTGTGGATGGTCCTGTCAAATCTGATATAACAAGGAGCTGGTTACAGAACGGTGTCACCTCCTTCAGCACGGCCTGGAGCCTGACACCAGGCTGTGGATGGTCCTGTCAAACCTGATATAACAAGGAGCTGGTTACAGACCGGTGTCACCTCCTTCAGCACGGCCTGGAGCCTGACACCAGGCTGTGGATGGTCCTGTCAAATCTGATATAACAAGGAGCTGGTTACAGACCGGTTTCACCTCCTTCAGCACGGCCTGGAGTCTGACAGCAGGCTGTGGATGGTCCTGTCAAATCTGATATAACAACGAGCTGGTTACAGAACGGTGACACCTCCTTCAGCACGGCCTGGAGCCTGACACCAGGCTGTGGATGGTCCTGTCAAATCTGATAGAACAAGGTGCTGGTTACAGAACGGTGTCGCCTCCTTCAGCATGGCCTGGAGCCTGACACCAGGCTGTGGATGGTCCTGTCAAATCTGATATAACAAGGAGCTGGTTACAGAACGGTGTCGCGTCCTTCAGCACAGCCTGGAGCCTGACACCAGGCTGTGGATGGTCCTGTCAAATCTGATATAACAAGGAGCTGGTTACAGAACGGTGTTGCGTCCTTCAGCACGGCCTGGGGCCTTACACCAGGCTGTGGATGGTCCTGTCATATCTGATATAACAAGGAGCTGGATACAGAACGGTGTCACCACCTTCAGCACGGCCTGGAGCCTGACACCAGGCTGTGAATGGTCCTGTGAAATCTGATATAACAAAGAGCTGGTTACAGAACGGTGTCGCCTCCTTCAGCACGGACTGGAGCCTGACACCAGGCTGTAGATGGTCCTGTCAAACCTGATATAACAAGGAGCTGGTTACAGAACGGTGTCGCCTCCTTCAGCACGGCCTGGAGCCTGACACCAGGCTGTGGGTGGTCCTGTCAAATCTGATATAACAAGGAGCTGGTTACAGAACGGTGTCGCCTCCTTCAGCACGGCCTGGAGCCTGACACCAGGCTGTGGATGGTCCTGTCAAATCTGATATAACAAGGAGCTGGTTACAGAACGGTGTCACCTCCTTCAGCACGGCCTGGAGCCTGACACCAGGCTGTGGATGGTCCTGTCAAATCTGATATAACAAGGAGCTGGTTACAGAACGGTGTCGCCTCCTTCAGCACGGCTTGGAGCCTGACACCAGGCTGTGGATGGTCCTGTCAAATCTGATATAACAAGGAGCTGGTTACAGAACGGTGTCGCCTCCTTCAGCACGGCCTGGAGCCTGACACCAGGCTGTGGATGGTCCTGTCAAATCTGATAGAACAAGGTGCTGGTTACAGAACGGTGTCGCCTCCTTCAGCACGGCCTGGAGCCTGACACCAGGCTGTGGATGGTCCTGTCAAATCTGATATAACAAGGAGCTGGTTTCAGAACGGTGTCGCCTCCTTCAGCACGGCCTGGAGCCTGACACCAGGCTGTGGATGGTCCTGTCAAATCTAATATAACAAGGAGCTGGTTACAGAACGGTGTCGCCTCCTTCAGCGCGGCCTGGAGCCTGACACCAGGCTGTGGATGGTCCTGTCATATCTGATATAACAAGGAGCTCGTTACAGAACGGTGTCGCCTCCTTCAGCACGGCCTGGAGCCTGACACCAGGCTGTGGGTGGTCCTGTCATATCTGATATAACAAGGAGCTGGTTACAGAACGGTGTCGCCTCCTTCAGCACGGCCTGGAGCCTGACACCAGGCTGTGGATGGTCCTGTCAAATCTGACATAACAAGGAGCTGGTTACAGAACGGTGTCGCCTCCTTCAGCACGGCCTGGAGCCTGACACCAGGCTGTGGATGGTCCTGTCAAATCTGATATAACAAGGTGCTGGTTACAGAACGGTGTCGCCTCCTTCAGCACGGCCTGGAGCCTGACACCAGGCTGTGGATGGTCCTGTCAAATCTGATATAACAAGGAGCTGGTTCCAGAACGGTGTCGCCTCCTTCAGCACAGCCTGGAGCCTGACACCAGGCTGTGGATGGTCCTGTCAAACCTGATATAACAAGGAGCTGGTTACAGAACGGTGTCGCCTCCTTCAGCACGGCCTGGAGCCTGACACCAGGCTGTGGATGGTCCTGTCAAATCTGATATAACAACGAGCTGGTTACAGAACGGTGACACCTCCTTCAGCACGGCCTGGAGCCTGACACCAGGCTGTGGATGGTCCTGTCAAATCTGATAGAACAAGGTGCTGGTTACAGAACGGTGTCGCCTCCTTCAGCATGGCCTGGAGCTTGACACCAGGCTGTGGATGGTCCTGTCAAATCTGATATAACAAGGAGCTGGTTACAGAACGGTGTCGCGTCCTTCAGCACAGCCTGGAGCCTGACACCAGGCTGTGGATGGTCCTGTCAAATCTGATATAACAAGGAGCTGGTTACAGAACGATGTCGCCTCCTTCAGCACGGCCTGGAGCCTGACACCAGGCTGTGGATGGTCCTGTCAAATCTGATATAACAAGGAGCTGGATACAGAACGGTGTCACCACCTTCAGCACGGCCTGGAGCCTGACACCAGGCTGTGGATGGTCCTGTCAAATCAGATACAACAAGGAGCTGGTTACAGAACGGTGTCGACTCCTTCGGCACGGCCTGGAGCCTGACACCAGGCTGTGGATGGTCCTGTAAAATCTGATATAACAAGGAGCTGGTTACAGAACGGTGTCGCCTCCTTCAGCACGGCCTGGAGCCTGACACCAGGCTGTGGATGGTCCTGTGAAATCTGATATAACAAAGAGCTGGTTACAGAACGGTGTCGCCTCCTTCAGCACGGACTGGAGCCTGACACCAGGCTGTAGATGGTCCTGTCAAACCTGATATAACAAGGAGCTGGTTACAGAACGGTGTCGCCTCCTTCAGCACGGCCTGGAGCCTGACACCAGGCTGTGGGTGGTCCTGTCAAATCTGATATAACAAGGAGCTGGTTACAGAACGGTGT
This sequence comes from Scyliorhinus torazame, assembly GCF_047496885.1. Classification (NCBI taxonomy): domain Eukaryota; kingdom Metazoa; phylum Chordata; class Chondrichthyes; order Carcharhiniformes; family Scyliorhinidae; genus Scyliorhinus; species Scyliorhinus torazame. Next base: position 260,798 of record NW_027307982.1, on the reverse strand, counting down.
CGCCTCCTTCAGCACGGCCTGGAGCCTGACACCAGGCTGTGGATGGTCCTGTCAAACCTGATATAACAAGGAGCTGGTTACAGAACGGTGTCACCTCCTTCAGCACGGCCTGGAGCCTGACACCAGGCTGTGGATGGTCCTGTCAAATCTGATATAACAAGGAGCTGGATACAGAACGGTGTCACCACCTTCAGCACGGCCTGGAGCCTGACACCAGGCTGTGGATGGTCCAGTCAAATCAGATACAACAAGGAGCTGGTTACAGAACGGTGTCGACTCCTTCGGCACGGCCTGGAGCCTGACACCAGGCTGTGGATGGTCCTGTAAAATCTGATATAACAAGGAGCTGGTTACAGAACGGTGTCGCCTCCTTCAGCACGGCCTGGAGCCTGACACCAGGCTGTGGATGGTCCTGTGAAATCTGATATAACAAAGAGCTGGTTACAGAACGGTGTCGCCTCCTTCAGCACGGCCTGGAGCCTGACACCAGGCTGTGGATGGTCCTGTGAAATCTGATATAACAAAGAGCTGGTTACAGAACGGTGTCGCCTCCTTCAGCACGGCCTGGAGCCTGACACCAGGCTGTGGATGGTCCTGTCAAATCTGATATAACAAGGAGCTGGTTACAGAACGGTGTCGCCTCCTTCAGCATGGCCTGGAGCCTGACACCAGGCTGTGGGTGGTCCTGTCAAATCTGATATAACAAGGAGCTGGTTACAGAACGGTGTCGCCTCCTTCAGCACGGCCTGGAGCCTGACACCAGGCTGTGGATGGTCCTGTCAAATCTGATAGAACAAGGTGCTGGTTACAGAACGGTGTCGCCTCCTTCAGCACGGCCTGGAGCCTGACACCAGGCTGTGGATGGTCCTGTCAAATCTGATATAACAAGGAGCTGGTTTCAGAACGGTGTCGCCTCCTTCAGCACGGCCTGGAGCCTGACACCAGGCTGTGGGTCGTCCTGTCAAATCTAATATAACAAGGAGCTGGTTACAGAACGGTGTCGCCTCCTTCAGCACGGCCTGGAGCCTGACACCAGGCTGTGGATGGTCCTGTCAAATCTGATATAACAAGGAGCTGGTTACAGAACGGTGTTGCCTCCTTCAGCACGGCCTGGAGCCTGACACCAGGCTGTGGATGGTCCTGTCAAATCTGATACAACAAGGAGCTGGTTACAGAACGGTGTCGCCTCCTTCAGCACGGCCTGGAGCCTGACACCAGGCTGTGGATGGTCCTGTCAAATCTGATACAACAAGGAGCTGGTTACAGAACGGTGTCGCCTCCTTCAGCACGGCCTGGAGCCTGACACCAGGCTGTGGATGGTCCTGTCAAATCTGATACAACAAGGAGCTGGTTACAGAACGGTGTCGTCTCCTTCAGCACGGCCTGGAGCCTGACACCAGGCTGTGGACGGTCCTGTCAAATCTGATATAACAAGGAGCTGGTTACAGAACGGTGTCGCCTCCTTCAGCACGGCCTGGAGCCTGACACCAGACTGTGGATGGTCCTGTCAAATCTGATATAACAAGGAGCTGGTTACAGAACGGTGTCGCCTCCTTCAGCACGGCCTGGAGCCTGACACCAGGCTGTGGATGGTCCTGTCAAATCTGATATAACAAGGTGCTGGTTACAGAACGGTGTCGCCTCCTTCAGCACGGCCTGGAGCCTGACACCAGGCTGTGGATGGTCCTGTCAAATCTGATATAACAAGGAGCTGGTTACAGAACGGTGTCGCCTCCTTCAGCACGGCCTGGAGCCTGACTCCAGGCTGTGGATGGTCCTGTCAAATCTGATATAACAAGGAGCTGGTTACAGAACGGTGTCACCTCCTTCAGCACGGCCTGGAGCCTGACACCAGGCTGTGGATGGTCCTGTCAAATCTGATACAACAAGGAGCTGGATACAGAACGGTGGCGCCTCCTTCAGCACGGCCTGGAGCCTGACACCAGGCTGTGGATGGTCCTGTCAAATCTGATATAACAAGGAGCTGGTTACAGAACGGTGTCGCCTCCTTCAGCACGGCCTGGAGCCTGACACCAGGCTGTGGATTGTCCTGTCAAATCTGATATAACAAGGTGCTGGTTACAGAACGGTGTCACCTCCTTCAGCACGGCCTGGAGCCTGACACCAGGCTGTGGATGGTCCTGTCAAATCTGATATAACAAGGAGCTGGTTACAGAATGGTGTCGCCTCCTTCAGCACGGGCTGGAGCCTGACACCAGGCTGTGGATGGTCCTGTCAAATCTGATACAACAAGGAGCTGGTTACAGAACGGTGTCACCTCCTTCAGCACGGCCTGGAGCCTGACACCAGGATGTGGATGGTCCTGTCAAATCTGATACAACAAGGTGCTGGTTACAGAACGGTGTCACCTCCTTCAGCACGGCCTGGAGCCTGACACCAGGCTGTGGATGGTCCTGTCAAATCTGATATAACAAGGGGCTGGTTACAGAAAGGTGTCGCCTCCTTCAGCACGGCCTGGAGCCTGACACCAGGCTGTGGATGGTCTTGTCAAATCTGATATAACAAGGAGCTGGTTACAGAACGGTGTCGCCTCCTTCAGCACGGCCTGGAGCCTGACACCAGGCTGTGGATGGTCCTGTCAAATCAGATACAACAAGGAGCTGGTTACAGAACGGTGTCGCCTCCTTCGGCACGGCCTGGAGCCTGACACCAGGCTGTGAATGGTCCTGTCAAATCTGATATAACAAAGAGCTGGTTACAGAACGGTGTCGCCTCCTTCAGCACGGACTGGAGCCTGACACCAGGCTGTAGATGGTCCTGTCAAACCTGATATAACAAGGAGCTGGTTACAGAACGGTGTCGCCTCCTTCAGCACGGACTGGAGCCTGACACCAGGCTGTGGATGGTCCTGTCAAATCTGATATAACAAGGAGCTGGTTACAGACCGGTTTCACCTCCTTCAGCACGGCCTGGAGCCTGACACCAGGCTGTGGATGGTCCTGTCAAATCTGATATAACAAGGAGCTGGTTACAGAACGATGTCGCCTCCTTCAGCACGGTCTGGAGCCTGACACCAGGATGTGGATGGTCCTGTCAAATCTGATATAACAAGGAGCTGGTTACAGAACGGTGTCACCTCCTTCAGCACGGCCTGGAGCCTGACACCAGGCTGTGGATGGTCCTGACAAATCTGATATAACAAGGTGCTAGTTACAGAACGGTGTCGCCTCCTTCAGCACGGCCTGGAGCCTGACACCAGGCTGTGGATGGTCCTGTCAAATCTGATACAACAAGGAGCTGGTTACAGAACGGTGTCACCTCCTTCAGCACGGCCTGGAGCCTGACACCAGGATGTGGATTATCCTGTCAAATCTGATGCAACGAGGTGCTGGTTACAGAACGGTGTCACCTCCTTCAGCACGGCCTGGAGCCTGACACCAGGCTGTGGATGGTCCTGTCAAATCTGATATAACAAGGGGCTGGTTACAGAAAGGTGTCGCCTCCTTCAGCACGGCCTGGAGCCTGACACCAGGCTGTGGATGGTCCTGTCAAATCTGATATAACAAGGAGCTGGTTACAGAACGGTGTCACCTCCTTCAGCACGGCCTGGAGCCTGACACCAGGCTGTGGATGGTCTTGTCAAATCTGATATAACAAGGAGCTGGTTACAGAACGGTGTCGCCTCCTTCAGCACGGCCTGGAGCCTGACACCAGGCTGTGGATGGTCCTGTCAAATCAGATACAACAAGGAGCTGGTTACAGAACGGTGTCGCCTCCTTCGGCACGGCCTGGAGCCTGACACCAGGCTGTGAATGGTCCTGTCAAATCTGATATAACAAAGAGCTGGTTACAGAACGGTGTCGCCTCCTTCAGCACGGACTGGAGCCTGACACCAGGCTGTAGATGGTCCTGTCAAATCTGATATAACAACGAGCTGGTTACAGAACGGTGACACCTCCTTCAGCACGGCCTGGAGCCTGACACCAGGCTGTGGATGGTCCTGTCAAATCTGATAGAACAAGGTGCTGGTTACAGAACGGTGTCGCCTCCTTCAGCATGGCCTGGAGCCTGACACCAGGCTGTGGATGGTCCTGTCAAATCTGATATAACAAGGAGCTGGTTACAGAACGGTGTCGCGTCCTTCAGCACAGCCTGGAGCCTGACACCAGGCTGTGGATGGTCCTGTCAAATCTGATATAACAAGGAGCTGGTTACAGAACGGTGTCGCCTCCTTCAGCACGGCCTGGGGCCTTACACCAGGCTGTGGATGGTCCTGTCAAATCTGATATAACAAGGAGCTGGATACAGAACGGTGTCACCACCTTCAGCACGGCCTGGAGCCTGACACCAGGCTGTGGATGGTCCTGTCAAATCAGATACAACAAGGAGCTGGTTACAGAACGGTGTCGACTCCTTCGGCACGGCCTGGAGCCTGACACCAGGCTGTGGATGGTCCTGTAAAATCTGATATAACAAGGAGCTGGTTACAGAACGGTGTCGCCTCCTTCAGCACGGCCTGGAGCCTGACACCAGGCTGTGGATGGTCCTGTGAAATCTGATATAACAAAGAGCTGGTTACAGAACGGTGTCGCCTCCTTCAGCACGGACTGGAGCCTGACACCAGGCTGTAGATGGTCCTGTCAAACCTGATATAACAAGGAGCTGGTTACAGAACGGTGTCGCCTCCTTCAGCACGGCCTGGAGCCTGACACCAGGCTGTGGGTGGTCCTGTCAAATCTGATATAACAAGGAGCTGGTTACAGAACGGTGTCGCCTCCTTCAGCACGGCCTGGAGCCTGACACCAGGCTGTGGATGGTCCTGTCAAACCTGATATAACAAGGAGCTGGTTACAGAACGGTGTCACCTCCTTCAGCACGGCCTGGAGCCTGACACCAGGCTGTGGATGGTCCTGTCAAATCTGATATAACAAGGAGCTGGTTACAGACCGGTTTCACCTCCTTCAGCACGGCCTGGAGTCTGACAGCAGGCTGTGGATGGTCCTGTCAAATCTGATATAACAACGAGCTGGTTACAGAACGGTGACACCTCCTTCAGCACGGCCTGGAGCCTGACACCAGGCTGTGGATGGTCCTGTCAAATCTGATAGAACAAGGTGCTGGTTACAGAACGGTATCGCCTCCTTCAGCATGGCCTGGAGCCTGACACCAGGCTGTGGATGGTCCTGTCAAATCTGATATAACAAGGAGCTGGTTACAGAACGGTGTCGCGTCCTTCAGCACAGCCTGGAGCCTGACACCAGGCTGTGGATGGTCCTGTCAAATCTGATATAACAAGGAGCTGGTTACAGAACGGTGTCGCCTCCTTCAGCACGGCCTGGGGCCTTACACCAGGCTGTGGATGGTCCTGTCAAATCTGATATAACAAGGAGCTGGATACAGAACGGTGTCACCACCTTCAGCACGGCCTGGAGCCTGACACCAGGCTGTGGATGGTCCTGTCAAATCAGATACAACAAGGAGCTGGTTACAGAACGGTGTCGACTCCTTCGGCACGGCCTGGAGCCTGACACCAGGCTGTGGATGGTCCTGTAAAATCTGATATAACAAGGAGCTGGTTACAGAACGGTGTCGCCTCCTTCAGCACGGCCTGGAGCCTGACACCAGGCTGTGGATGGTCCTGTGAAATCTGATATAACAAAGAGCTGGTTACAGAACGGTGTCGCCTCCTTCAGCACGGCCTGGAGCCTGACACCAGGCTGTGGATGGTCCTGTGAAATCTGATATAACAAAGAGCTGGTTACAGAACGGTGTCGCCTCCTTCAGCACGGCCTGGAGCCTGACACCAGGCTGTGGGTGGTCCTGTCAAATCTGATATAACAAGGAGCTGGTTACAGAACGGTGTCGCCTCCTTCAGCACGGCCTGGAGCCTGACACCAGGCTGTGGATGGTCCTGTCAAATCTGATAGAACAAGGTGCTGGTTACAGAACGGTGTCGCCTCCTTCAGCATGGCCTGGAGCCTGACACCAGCCTGTGGATGGTCCTGTCAAATCTGATATAACAAGGAGCTGGTTTCAGAACGGTGTCGCCTCCTTCAGCACGGCCTGGAGCCTGACACCAGGCTGTGGGTCGTCCTGTCAAATCTAATATAACAAGGAGCTGGTTACAGTACGGTGTCGCCTCCTTTAGCACGGCCTGGAGCATGACACCTGGCTGTGGATGGTCCTTTCAAATCTGATATAACAAGGAGCTGGTTACAGAACGGTGTTGCCTCCTTCAGCACGGCCTGGAGCCTGACACCAGGCTGTGGATGGTCCTGTCAAATCTGATACAACAAGGAGCTGGTTACAGAACGGTGTCGCCTCCTTCAGCACGGCCTGGAGCCTGACACCAGGCTGTGGACGGTCCTGTCAAATCTGATATAACAAGGAGCTGGTTACAGAACGGTGTCGCCTCCTTCAGCACGGCCTGGAGCCTGACAGCAGGCTGTGGATGGTCCTGTCAAATCTGATATAACACGGAGCTGGTTACAGAACGGTGTCGCCTCCTTCAGCACGGCCTGGAGCCTGACACCAGACTGTGGATGGTCCTGTCAAATCTGATATAACAAGGAGCTGGTTACAGAACGGTGTCGCCTCCTTCAGCACGGCCTGGAGCCTGACACCAGGCTGTGGATGGTCCTGTCAAATCTGATATAACAAGGTGCTGGTTACAGAACGGTGTCGCCTCCTTCAGCACGGCCTGGAGCCTGACACCAGGCTGTGGATGGTCCTGTCAAATCTGATATAACAAGGAGCTGGTTACAGAACGGTGTCACCTCCTTCAGCACGGCCTGGAGCCTGACACCAGGCTGTGGATGGTCCTGTCAAATCTGATACAACAAGGAGCTGGATACAGAACGGTGGCGCCTCCTTCAGCACGGCCTGGAGCCTGACACCAGGCTGTGGATGGTCCTGTCAAATCTGATATAACAAGGAGCTGGTTACAGAACGGTGTCGCCTCCTTCAGCACGGCCTGGAGCCTGACACCAGGCTGTGGATTGTCCTGTCAAATCTGATATAACAAGGTGCTGGTTACAGAACGGTGTCACCTCCTTCAGCACGGCCTGGAGCCTGACACCAGGCTGTGGATGGTCCTGTCAAATCTGATATAACAAGGAGCTGGTTACAGAATGGTGTCGCCTCCTTCAGCACGGGCTGGAGCCTGACACCAGGCTGTGGATGGTCCTGACAAATCTCATAGAACAAGGAGCTTGTTACAGAATGGTGTCGCCTCCTTCAGCACGGCCTGGAGCCTGACACCAGGCTGTGGATGGTCCTGTCAAACCTGATATAACAAGGAGCTGGTTACAGAACGGTGTCGCCTCCTTCAGCATGGCCTGGAGCCTGACACCAGGCTGTGGATGGTCCTGTCAAATCTGATACAACAAGGAGCTGGTTACAGAACGGTGTCACCTCCTTCAGCACGGCCTGGAGCCTGACACCAGGATGTGGATGGTCCTGTCAAATCTGATACAACAAGGAGCTGGTTACAGAAAGGTGTCGCCTCCTTCAGCACGGCCTGGAGCCTGACACCAGGCTGTGGATGGTCTTGTCAAATCTGATATAACAAGGAGCTGGTTACAGAACGGTGTCGCCTCCTTCAGCACGGCCTGGAGCCTGACACCAGGCTGTGGATGGTCCTGTCAAATCAGATACAACAAGGAGCTGGTTACAGAACGGTGTCGCCTCCTTCGGCACGGCCTGGAGCCTGACACCAGGCTGTGAATGGTCCTGTCAAATCTGATATAACAAAGAGCTGGTTACAGAACGGTGTCGCCTCCTTCAGCACGGACTGGAGCCTGACACCAGGCTGTAGATGGTCCTGTCAAACCTGATATAACAAGGAGCTGGTTACAGAACGGTGTCGCCTCCTTCAGCACGGACTGGAGCCTGACACCAGGCTGTGGATGGTCCTGTCAAATCTGATATAACAAGGAGCAGATTACAGAACGGTGTCACCTCCTTCAGCACGGCCTGGAGCCTGACACCAGGCTGTGGATGGTCCTGTCAAATCTGATATAACAAGGAGCTGGTTACAGAACGGTGTCACCTCCTTCAGCACGGCCTGGAGCCTGACACCAGGCTGTGGATGGTCTTGTCAAATCTGATATAACAAGGAGCTGGTTACAGAACGGTGTCGCCTCCTTCAGCACGGCCTGGAGCCTGACACCAGGCTGTGGATGGTCCTGTCAAATCAGATACAACAAGGAGCTGGTTACAGAACGGTGTCGCCTCCTTCGGCACGGCCTGGAGCCTGACACCAGGCTGTGAATGGTCCTGTCAAATCTGATATAACAAAGAGCTGGTTACAGAACGGTGTCGCCTCCTTCAGCACGGACTGGAGCCTGACACCAGGCTGTAGATGGTCCTGTCAAACCTGATATAACAAGGAGCTGGTTACAGAACGGTGTCACCTCCTTCAGCACGGACTGGAGCCTGACACCAGGCTGTGGATGGTCCTGTCAAATCTGATATAACAAGGAGCTGGTTACCGAACGGTGACACCTCCATCAGCACGGCCTGGAGCCTGACACCAGGCTGTTGGTGGTACTGTCAAATCTGATAGAACAAGGTGCTGGTTACAGAACGGTGTCGCCTCCTTCAGCACGGCCTGGAGCCTGACACCAGGCTGTGGATGGTCCTGTCAAATCTGATATAACAAGGAGCTGGTTACAGAACGGTGTCGCCTCCTTCAGCACGGCCTGGAGCCTGACACCAGGCTGTGGATGGTCCTGTCAAATCTGATACAACAAGGAGCTGGTTACAGAACGGTGTCACCTCCTTCAGCACGGCCTGGAGCCTGACACCAGGATGTGGATGGTCCTGTCAAATCTGATACAACAAGGTGCTGGTTACAGAACGGTGTCACCTCCTTCAGCACGGCCTGGAGCCTGACACCAGGCTGTGGATGGTCCTGTCAAATCTGATATAACAAGGGGCTGGTTACAGAAAGGTGTCGCCTCCTTCAGCACGGCCTGGAGCCTGACACCAGGCTGTGGATGGTCTTGTGAAATCTGATATAACAAGGAGCTGGTTACAGAACGGTGTCGCCTCCTTCAGCACGGCCTGGAGCCTGACACCAGGCTGTGGATGGTCCTGTCAAATCAGATACAACAAGGAGCTGGTTACAGAACGGTGTCGCCTCCTTCGGCACGGCCTGGAGCCTGACACCAGGCTGTGAATGGTCCTGTCAAATCTGATATAACAAAGAGCTGGTTACAGAACGGTGTCGCCTCCTTCAGCACGGACTGGAGCCTGACACCAGGCTGTAGATGGTCCTGTCAAACCTGATATAACAAGGAGCTGGTTACAGAACGGTGTCGCCTCCTTCAGCACGGACTGGAGCCTGACACCAGGCTGTGGATGGTCCTGTCAAATCTGATATAACAAGGAGCTGGTTACAGAACGGTGTCGCCTCCTTCAGCACGGTCTGGAGCCTGACACCAGGCTGTGGATGGTCCTGACAAATCTGATATAACAAGGTGCTGGTTACAGAACGGTGTCGCCTCCTTCAGCACGGCCTGGAGCCTGACACCAGGCTGTGGATGGTCCTGTCAAATCTGATACAACAAGGAGCTGGTTACAGAACGGTGTCACCTCCTTCAGCACGGCCTGGAGCCTGACACCAGGATGTGGATTGTCCTGTCAAATCTGATGCAACGAGGTGCTGGTTACAGAACGGTGTCACCTCCTTCAGCACGGCCTGGAGCCTGACACCAGCCTGTGGATGGTCCTGTCAAATCTGATATAACAAGGGGCTGGTTACAGAAAGGTGTCGCCTCCTTCAGCACGGCCTGGAGCCTGACACCAGGCTGTGGATGGTCCTGTCAAATCTGATATAACAAGGAGCTGGTTACAGAACGGTGTCACCTCCTTCAGCACGGCCTGGAGCCTGACACCAGGCTGTGGATGGTCTTGTCAAATCTGATATAACAAGGAGCTGGTTACAGAACGGTGTCGCCTCCTTCAGCACGGCCTGGAGCCTGACACCAGGCTGTGGATGGTCCTGTCAAATCAGATACAACAAGGAGCTGGTTACAGAACGGTGTCGCCTCCTTCGGCACGGCCTGGAGCCTGACACCAGGCTGTGAATGGTCCTGTCAAATCTGATATAACAAAGAGCTGGTTACAGAACGGTGTCGCCTCCTTCAGCACGGACTGGAGCCTGACACCAGGCTGTAGATGGTCCTGTCAAACCTGATATAACAAGGAGCTGGTTACAGAACGGTGTCACCTCCTTCAGCACGGACTGGAGCCTGACACCAGGCTGTGGATGGTCCTGTCAAATCTGATATAACAAGGAGCTGGTTACCGAACGGTGACACCTCCATCAGCACGGCCTGGAGCCTGACACCAGGCTGTTGGTGGTACTGTCAAATCTGATAGAACAAGGTGCTGGTTACAGAACGGTGTCGCCTCCTTCAGCACGGCCTGGAGCCTGACACCAGGCTGTGGATGGTCCTGTCAAATCTGATATAACAAGGAGCTGGTTACAGAACGGTGTCGCCTCCTTCAGCACGGCCTGGAGCCTGACACCAGGCTGTGGATGGTCCTGTCAAATCTGATATAACAAGGAGCTGGTTACAGAACGGTGTCGCCTCCTTCAGCACGGCCTGGAGCCTGACACCAGACTGTGGATGGTCCTGTCAAATCTGATATAACAAGGAGCTGGTTACAGAACGGTGTCGCCTCCTTCAGCACGGCCTGGAGCCTGACACCAGGCTGTGGATGGTCCTGTCAAATCTGATATAACAAGGAGCTGGTTACAGAACGGTGTCGCCTCCTTCAGCACGGCCTGGAGCCTGACACCAGGCTGTGGATGGTCCTGTCAAATCTGATATAACAAGGAGCTGGTTACATAACGGTGTCGGCTCCTTCAGCACGGCCTGGAGCCTGACACCAGGCTGTGGATGGTCCTGTCAAATCTGATATAACACGGAGCTGGTTACAGAACGGTGTCGCCTCCTTCAGCAGTGCCTGGAGCCTGACACCAGGCTGTGGATGGTCCTGTCAAATCTGATATAACAAGGAGCTGGTTACAGAACGGTGTCGCCTCCTTCAGCACGGCCTGGTGCCTGACACCAGGCTGTGGATGGTCCTGTCAAATCTGATATAACAAGGAGCTGGTTACAGAACGGTGTCGCCTCCTTCAGCACGGCCTGGAGCCTGACACCAGGCTGTGGATGGTCCTTGTCATATCTGATATAACAAGGAGCTGGTTACAGAACGGTGTCGCCTCCATCAGCACGGCCTGGAGCCTGAAACCAGGCTGTGGATGGTCCTGTCAAATTTGAGATAACAAGGAGCTGGTTACTGAACGGTGTCGCCTCCTTCAGCACGGCCTGGAGCCTGACACCAGGCTGTGGATGGTCCTGTCAAATCTGATATAACAAGGAGCTGGTTACAGAACGGTGTCGCCTCCTTCAGCACGGCCTGGAGCCTGACACCAGGCTGTGGATGGTCCTGTCAAATCTGATATAACAAGGAGCTGGTTACAGAACGGTGTCGCCTCCTTCAGCACGGCCTGGAGCCTGACACCAGGCTGTGGAAGGTCCTGTCAAATCTGATACAACAAGGAGCTGGTTACAGAACGGTGTCACCTCCTTCAGCACGGCCTGGAGCCTGACACCAGGCTGTGGATGGTCCTGTCAAATCTGAGATAACAGGGAGCTGGTTACAGAACGGTGTCGCCTCCTTCAGCACGGTTTGGAGCCTGACACCAGGCTGTGGATGGTCCTGTCAAATCTGATATAACAAGGAGCTGGTTACAGAACGGTTTCGCCTCCTTCAGCACGGCCTGGAGCCTGACACCAGGCTGTGGATGGTCCTGTCAAATCTGATATAACAAGGAGCTGGTTACAGAACGGTGTCGCCTCCTTCAGCACGGCCTGGAGCCTGACACCAGGCTGTGGATGGTCCTGTCAAATCTGATACAACAAGGAGCTGGTTACAGAACGGTGTCACCTCCTTCAGCACGGCCTGGAGCCTGACACCAGGATGTGGATTGTCCTGTCAAATCTGATGCAACGAGGTGCTGGTTACAGAACGGTGTCACCTCCTTCAGCACGGCCTGGAGCCTGACACCAGGCTGTGGATGGTCCTGTCAAATCTGATATAACAAGGGGCTGGTTACAGAAAGGTGTCGCCTCCTTCAGCACGGCCTGGAGCCTGACACCAGGCTGTGGATGGTCCTGTCAAATCTGATATAACAAGGAGCTGGTTACAGAACGGTGTCACCTCCTTCAGCACGGCCTGGAGCCTGACACCAGGCTGTGGATGGTCCTGTCAAATCTGATATAACAAGGAGCTGGTTACAGAACGGTGTCGCCTCCTTCAGCACGGCCTGGAGCCTGACACCAGGCTGTGGATGGTCCTGTCAAATCAGATACAACAAGGAGCTGGTTACAGAACGGTGTCGCCTCCTTCGGCACGGCCTGGAGCCTGACACCAGGCTGTGAATGGTCCTGTCAAATCTGATATAACAAAGAGCTGGTTACAGAACGGTGTCGCCTCCTTCAGCACGGACTGGAGCCTGACACCAGGCTGTAGATGGTCCTGTCAAACCTGATATAACAAGGAGCTGGTTACAGAACGGTGTCACCTCCTTCAGCACGGACTGGAGCCTGACACCAGGCTGTGGATGGTCCTGTCAAATCTGATATAACAAAGAACTGGTTACAGAACGGTGACACCTCCATCAGCACGGCCTGGAGCCTGACACCAGGCTGTTGGTGGTACTGTCAAATCTGATAGAACAAGGTGCTGGTTACAGAACGGTGTCGCCTCCTTCAGCACGGCCTGGAGCCTGACACCAGGCTGTGGATGGTCCTGTCAAATCTGATATAACAAGGAGCTGGTTACAGAACGGTGTCGCCTCCTTCAGCACGGCCTGGAGCCTGACACCAGGCTGTGGATGGTCCTGTCAAATCTGATATAACAAGGAGCTGGTTACAGAACGGTGTCGCCTCCTTCAGCACGGCCTGGAGCCTGACACCAGACTGTGGATGGTCCTGTCAAATCTGATATAACAAGGAGCTGGTTACAGAACGGTGTCGCCTCCTTCAGCACGGCCTGGAGCCTGACACCAGGCTGTGGATGGTCCTGTCAAATCTGATATAACAAGGAGCTGGTTACAGAACGGTGTCGCCTCCTTCAGCACGGCCTGGAGCCTGACACCAGGCTGTGGATGGTCCTGTCAAATCTGATATAACAAGGAGCTGGTTACATAACGGTGTCGCCTCCTTCAGCACGGCCTGGAGCCTGACACCAGGCTGTGGATGGTCCTGTCAAATCTGATATAACACGGAGCTGGTTACAGAACGGTGTCGCCTCCTTCAGCAGTGCCTGGAGCCTGACACCAGGCTGTGGATGGTCCTGTCAAATCTGATATAACAAGGAGCTGGTTACAGAACGGTGTCGCCTCCTTCAGCACGGCCTGGTGCCTGACACCAGGCTGTGGATGGTCCTGTCAAATCTGATATAACAAGGAGCTGGTTACAGAACGGTGTCGCCTCCTTCAGCACGGCCTGGAGCCTGACACCAGGCTGTGGATGGTCCTTGTCATATCTGATATAACAAGGAGCTGGTTACAGAACGGTGTCGCCTCCATCAGCACGGCCTGGAGCCTGAAACCAGGCTGTGGATGGTCCTGTCAAATTTGAGATAACAAGGAGCTGGTTACTGAACGGTGTCGCCTCCTTCAGCACGGCCTGGAGCCTGACACCAGGCTGTGGATGGTCCTGTCAAATCTGATATAACAAGGAGCTGGTTACAGAACGGTGTCGCCTCCTTCAGCACGGCCTGGAGCCTGACACCAGGCTGTGGATGGTCCTGTCAAATCTGATATAACAAGGAGCTGGTTACAGAACGGTGTCGCCTCCTTCAGCACGGCCTGGAGCCTGACACCAGGCTGTGGAAGGTCCTGTCAAATCTGATACAACAAGGAGCTGGTTACAGAACGGTGTCACCTCCTTCAGCACGGCCTGGAGCCTGACACCAGGCTGTGGATGGTCCTGTCAAATCTGAGATAACAGGGAGCTGGTTACAGAACGGTGTCGCCTCCTTCAGCACGGTTTGGAGCCTGACACCAGGCTGTGGATGGTCCTGTCAAATCTGATATAACAAGGAGCTGGTTACAGAACGGTTTCGCCTCCTTCAGCACGGCCTGGAGCCTGACACCAGGCTGTGGATGGTCCTGTCAAATCTGATATAACAAGGAGCTGGTTACAGAACGGTGTCGCCTCCTTCAGCACGGCCTGGAGCCTGACACCAGGCTGTGGATGGTCCTGTCAAATCTGATATAACAAGGAGCTGGTTACAGAACGGTATCACCTCCTTCAGCACGGCCTGAAGCCTGACACCAGGCTGTGGATGGTCCTGTCAAATATAATACAACACGGAACTGGTTACAGAACGGTGTCACCTCCTTCAGCACGGCCTGGAGCCTGACACCAGGCTGTGGATGGTCCTGTCAAATTTGAGATAACAAGGAGCTGGTTACAGAACGGTGTCGCCTCCTTCAGCACGGCCTGGAGCCTGACACCAGGCTGTGGATGGTCCTGTCAAATCTGATACAACACGGAACTGGTTACAGAACGGTGTCGCCTCCTTCAGCACGGCCTGGAGCCTGACACCAGGCTGTGGATGGTCCTGTCAAATCTGATATAACAAGGAGCTGGTTACAGAACGGTATCACCTCCTTCAGCACGGCCTGGAGCCTGACACCAGGCTGTGGATGGTCCTGTCAAATCTGATACAACACGGAACTGGTTACAGAACGGTGTCGCCTCCTTCAGCACGGCCTGGAGCCTGACACCAGGCTGTGGATGATCCTGTCAAATCTGATACAACAAGGAGCTGGTTACAGAACGGTGTCGCCTCCTTCAGCACGGCCTGGAGCCTGACACCAGGCTGTGGATGGTCCTGCCAAATCTGATATAACAAGGAGCTGGTTACAGAACGGTGTCGCCTCCTTCAGCACGGCCTGGAGCCTGACACCAGGCAGTGGATGGTCCTGTCAAATCTGATATAACAAGGAGCTGGTTACAGAACGGTGTCACCTCCTTCAGCACGGCCTGGAGCCTGACACCAGAGTGTGGATGGTCCTGTCAAATCTGATATAACTAGGAGCTGGTTACAGAATGGTGTCACCTCCTTCAGCACGGCCTGGAGCCTGACACCAGGCTGTGGATGGTCCTGTCAAATCTGATACAACACGGAACTGGTTACAGAACGGTGTCGCATCCTTCAGCACGGCCTGGAGCCTGACACCAGGCTGTGGATGATCCTGTCAAATCTGATACAACAAGGAGCTGGTTACAGAACGGTGTCGCCTCCTTCAGCACGGCCTGGAGCCTGACACCAGGCTGTGGATGGTCCTGTCAAATCTGATATAACAAGGAGCTGGTTACAGAACGGTATCGCCTCCTTTAGCACGGCCTGGAGCCTGACACCAGGCTGTGGATGGTCCTGTCAAATCTGATATAGCTAGGAGCTGGTTACAGAATGGTGTCACCTCCTTCAGCACGGCCTGGAGCCTGACACCAGGCTGTGGATGGTCCTGTCAAATCTGATATAACAAGGAGCTGGTTACAGAACGGTGTCGCCTCCTTCAGCACGGCCTGGAGTCTGACAGCAGGCTGTGGATGGTCCTGTCAAATCTGATATAACAAGGAGCTGGTTACAGAACGGTGTCGCCTCCTTCAGCACGGCCTGGAGCCTGACACCAGGCTGTGGATGGTCCTGTCAAATCTGATATAACAAGGAGCTGGTTACAGAACGGTGACACCTCCATCAGCACGGCCTGGAGCCTGACACCAGGCTGTGGATGGTCCTGTCAAATCTGATAGAACAAGGTGCTGGTTACAGAACGGTGTCGCCTCCTTCAGCATGGCCTGGAGCCTGACACCAGGCTGTGGATGGTCCTGTCAAATCTGATACATCAACGAGCTGGTTACAGAACGGTGTCACCTCCTTCAGCACGGCCTGGAGCCTGCCACCAGGATGTGGATGGTCCTGTCAAATCTGATACAACAAGGTGCTGGTTACAGAACGGTGTCACCTCCTTCAGCACGGCCTGGAGCCTGACACCAGGCTGTGGATGGTCCTGTCAAATCTGATATAACAAGGGGCTGGTTACAGAAAGGTGTCGCCTCCTTCAGCACGGCCTGGAGCCTGACACCAGGCTGTGGATGGTCCTGTCAAATCTGATACAACACGGAACTGGTTACAGAACGGTGTCGCATCCTTCAGCACGGCCTGGAGCCTGACACCAGGCTGTGGATGATCCTGTCAAATCTGATACAACAAGGAGCTGGTTACAGAACGGTGTCGCCTCCTTCAGCACGGCCTGGAGCCTGACACCAGGCTGTGGATGGTCCTGTCAAATCTGATATAACAAGGAGCTGGTTACAGAACGGTATCGCCTCCTTCAGCACGGCCTGGAGCCTGACACCAGGCTGTGGATGGTCCTGTCAAATCTGATATAGCTAGGAGCTGGTTACAGAATGGTGTCACCTCCTTCAGCACGGCCTGGAGCCTGACACCAGGCTTTGGATGGTCCTGTCAAATCTGATATAACTAGGAGCTGGTTACAGAACTGTGTCGCCTCCTTCAGCACGGCCTGGAGCCTGACACCAGGCTGTGGATGGTCCTGTCAAATCTGATATAACAAGGAGCTGGTTACAGAACGGTGTCGCCTCCTTCAGCACGGCCTGGAGTCTGACAGCAGGCTGTGGATGGTCCTGTCAAATCTGATATAACAAGGAGCTGGTTACAGAACGGTGTCGCCTCCTTCAGCACGGCCTGGAGCCTGACACCAGGCTGTGGATGGTCCTGTCAAATCTGATATAACAAGGAGCTGGTTACAGAACGGTGACACCTCCATCAGCACGGCCTGGAGCCTGACACCAGGCTGTGGATGGTCCTGTCAAATCTGATAGAACAAGGTGCTGGTTACAGAACGGTGTCGCCTCCTTCAGCATGGCCTGGAGCCTGACACCAGGCTGTGGATGGTCCTGTCAAATCTGATACATCAACGAGCTGGTTACAGAACGGTGTCACCTCCTTCAGCACGGCCTGGAGCCTGCCACCAGGATGTGGATGGTCCTGTCAAATCTGATACAACAAGGTGCTGGTTACAGAACGGTGTCACCTCCTTCAGCACGGCCTGGAGCCTGACACCAGGCTGTGGATGGTCCTGTCAAATCTGATATAACAAGGGGCTGGTTACAGAAAGGTGTCGCCTCCTTCAGCACGGCCTGGAGCCTGACACCAGGCTGTGGATGGTCTTGTCAAATCTGATATAACAAGGAGCTGGTTACAGAACGGTGTCGCCTCCTTCAGCACGGCCTGGAGCCTGACACCAGGCTGTGGATGGTCCTGACAAATCTGATATAACAAGGTGCTGGTTACAGAACGGTGTCGCCTCCTTCAGCACGGCCTGGAGCCTGACACCAGGCTGTGGATGGTCCTGTCAAATCTGATACAACAAGGAGCTGGTTACAGAACGGTGTCACCTCCTTCAGCACGGCCTGGAGCCTGACACCAGGATGTGGATTGTCCTGTCAAATCTGATGCAACGAGGTGCTGGTTACAGAACGGTGTCGCCTCCTTCAGCACGGCCTGGAGCCTGACACCAGGATGTGGATGGTCCTGTCAAATCTGATACAACAAGGAGCTGGTTACAGAACGGTGTCACCTCCTTCAGCACGGCCTGGAGCCTGACACCAGGCTGTGGATGGTCCTGTCAAATCTGATATAACAAGGGGCTGGTTACAGAAAGGTGTCGCCTCCTTCAGCACGGCCTGGAGCCTGACACCAGGCTGTGGATGGTCCTGTCAAATCTGATATAACAAGGAGCTGGTTACAGAACGGTGTCACCTCCTTCAGCACGGCCTGGAGCCTGACACCAGGCTGTGGATGGTCTTGTCAAATCTGATATAACAAGGAGCTGGTTACAGAACGGTGTCGCCTCCTTCAGCACGGCCTGGAGCCTGACACCAGGCTGTGGATGGTCCTGTCAAATCAGATACAACAAGGAGCTGGTTACAGAACGGTGTCGCCTCCTTCGGCACGGCCTGGAGCCTGACACCAGGCTGTGAATGGTCCTGTCAAATCAGATATAACAAGGAGCTGGTTACAGAACGGTGTCGCCTCCTTCAGCACGGACTGGAGCCTGACACCAGGCTGTAGATGGTCCTGTCAAACCTGAAATAACAAGGAGCTGGTTACAGAACGGTGTCACCTCCTTCAGCACGGACTGGAGCCTGACACCAGGCTGTGGATGGTCCTGTCAAATCTGATATAACAAGGAGCTGGTTACAGAACGGTGACACCTCCATCAGCACGGCCTGGAGCCTGACACCAGGCTGTGGATGGTCCTGTCAAATCTGATATAACAAGGAGCTGGTTACAGAACGGTGTCGCCTCCTTCAGCACGGCCTGGGGCCTTACACCAGGCTGTGGATGGTCCTGTCAAATCTGATATAACAAGGAGCTGGTTACAGAACGGTGTCGCCTCCTTCAGCACGGCCTGGAGCCTGACACCAGGCTGTGGATGGTCCTGTCAAATCTGATATAACAAGGAGCTGGTTACAGAACGGTGTCGCCTCCTTCAGCACGGCCTGGAGCCTGACACCAGGCTGTGGATGGTCCTGTCAAATCTGATATAACAAGGAGCTGGTTACATAACGGTGTCGCCTCCTTCAGCACGGCCTGGAGCCTGACACAATGCTGTGGATGGTCCTGTCAAATCTGATATAACACGGAGCTGGTTACAGAACGGTGTCGCCTCCTTCAGCAGTGCCTGGAGCCTGACACCAGGCTGTGGATGGTCCTGTCAAATCTGATATAACAAGGAGCTGATTACAGAACGGTGTCGCCTCCTTCAGCACGGCCTGGTGCCTGACACCAGGCTGTGGATGGTCCTGTCAAATCTGATATAACAAGGAGCTGGTTACAGAACGGTGTCGCCTCCTTCAGCACGGCCTGGAGCCTGACACCAGGCTGTGGATGGTCCTTGACATATCTGATATAACAAGGAGCTGGTTACAGAACGGTGTCGCCTCCATCAGCACGGCCTGGAGCCTGAAACCAGGCTGTGGATGGTCCTGTCAAATTTGAGATAACAAGGAGCTGGTTACTGAACGGTGTCGCCTCCTTCAGCACGGCCTGGAGCCTGACACCAGGCTGTGGATGGTCCTGTCAAATCTGATATAACAAGGAGCTGGTTACAGAACGGTGTCGCCTCCTTCAGCACGGCCTGGAGCCTGACACCAGGCTGTGGATGGTCCTGTCAAATCTGATATAACAAGGAGCTGGTTACAGAACGGTGTCGCCTCCTTCAGCACGGCCTGGAGCCTGACACCAGGCTGTGGAAGGTCCTGTCAAATCTGATACAACAAGGAGCTGGTTACAGAACGGTGTCACCTCCTTCAGCACGGCCTGGAGCCTGTTACCAGACTGTGATTGGTCCTGTCAAATCTGATATAACAGGGAGCTGGTTACAGAACGGTGTCGCCTCCTTCAGCACGGCCTGGAGCCTGACACCAGGCTGTGGATGGTCCTGTCAAATCTGATACAACAAGGAGCTGGATACAGAACGGTGTCGCCTCCTTCGGCGCGGTTTGGAGCCTGACACCAGGCTGTGGATGGTCCTGTCAAATATAATACAACACGGAACTGGTTACAGAACGGTGTCGCCTCCTTCAGCACGGCCTGGAGCCTGACACCAGGCTGTGGATGGTCCTGTCAAATCTGATATAACACGGAGCTGGTTACAGAACGGTGTCGCCTCCTTCAGCAGTGCCTGGAGCCTGACACCAGGCTGTGGATGGTCCTGTCAAATTTGAGATAACAAGGTGCTGGTTACTGAACGGTGTCGCCTCCTTCAGCACGGCCTGGAGCCTGACACCAGGCTGTGGATGGTCCTGTCAAATCTGATACAACACGGAACTGGTTACAGAACGGTGTCGCCTCCTTCAGCACAGCCTGGAGCCTGACACCAGGCTGTGGATGGTCCTGTCAAATCTGATATAACAAGGAGCTGGTTACAGAACGGTATCACCTCCTTCAGCACGGCCTGGAGCCTGACACCAGGCTGTGGATGGTCCTGTCAAATCTGATACAACACGGAACTGGTTACAGAACGGTGTCGCCTCCTTCAGCACGGCCTGGAGCCTGAAACCAGGCTGTGGATGATCCTGTCAAATCTGATACAACAAGGAGCTGGTTACAGAACGGTGTCGCCTCCTTCAGCACTGCCTGGAGCCTGACACCAGGCAGTGGATGGTCCTGTCAAATCTGATATAACAAGGTTCTGGTTACAGAACGGTGTCGCCTCCTTCAGCACGGCCTGGAGCCTGACACCAGGCTGTGGATGGTCCTGTCAAATCTGATATAACAAGGAGCTGGTTACAAAACGGTGTCACCTCCTTCAGCACGGCCTGGAGCCTGACACCAGGCTGTGGATGGTCCTGTCAAATCTGATATAACAAGGAGCTGGTTACAGAACGGTGTCACCTCCTTCAGCACGGCCTGGAGCCTGACACCAGGCTGTGGATGGTCCTGTCAAATCTGATATAACAAGGAGCTGGTTACAGAACGGTGTCACATCCTTCAGCACGGCCTGCAGCCTGACACCAGGCTGTTGATGGTCCTGTCAAATCTGATATAACAAGGAGCTGGTTACAGGACGGTGACGCCTCCTTCAGCACGGCCTGGAGCCTGACACCAGGCTGCGGATGGTCCTGTCAAATCTGATATAACAAGGTGCTGGTTACAGAACGGTGTCACCTCCTTCAGCACGGCCTGGAGCCTGACACCAGGCTGTGGATAGTCCTGTCAAATCTGATATAACAAGGAGCTGGTTACAGAACGGTGTCGCCTCCTTCAGCACGGCCTGGAGCCTGACACCAGGCTGTGGATGGTCCTGTCAAATCCGATATAACAAGGAGCTGGTTACAGAACGGTGTCGCCTCCTTCAGCACGGCCTGGAGCCTGACACCAGGCTGTGGATGGTCCTGTCAAATCTGATATAACAAGGAGCTGGTATTGGAAGGTGAGTGAAGATGCTGCGGATGGGTTTCTGCAGGTTGTGTTATTGGGAGGTGAGTGAAGATGCTGAGGATGGGTTTCTGCAGGTTGTGTTATTGGGAGGTGAGTGGAGATGCTGAGGATGGGTTTCTGCAGGTTGTGTTATTGGGGGGTGAGTGGAGATGCTGAGGATGGGTTTCTGCAGGTTGTGTTATAGGGAGGTGAGTGGAGATGCTGAGGATAGGATTCTGCAGGTTGTGTTATTGGGAGGTTAGTGACGATGTTGGGGATGGGTTTCTGCAGGTTGTGTTATTGGGAGGTGAGTGAAGATGCTGAGGATGGGTTTCTCCAGTTTGTGTTATTGGAAGGTGAGTGAAGATGCTGAGGATGGGTTTCTGCAGGTTGTGTTATTGGAAGGTGAGTGGAGATACTGATGATGGGTTTCTGCAGGTTGTGTTATTGGGAGGTGAGTGAAGATGCTGAGGATGGGTTTCTCCAGTTTGTGTTATTGGAAGGTGAGTGAAGATGCTGAGGATGGGTTTCTGCAGGTCGTGTTATTGGAAGGTTAGTGAATATGTTGTGGATGGGTTTCTGCAGGTTGTGTTATTGGAAGATTAGTTAAGGTGCTGAGGATGGGTTCTGCAGGTTGTGTTATTGGAAAGTGAGTGGAGATGCTGAGGATGGGTTTCTGCAGGTTGTGTTATTGGGAGGTGAGTGGAGATGCTGAGGATGGGTTTCTGCAGGTTGTGTTATTGCAAGATTTGTGAAGATGCTGAGGATGGGTTTCTGCAGGTTGTGTTATTGGAAGGTTAGTGAAGATGCAGAGGATGGGATTCTGCAGGTTGTGTTATTGGGAGGTGAGTGGAGATGCTGTGGATGGGTTTCTGCAGTTTGTGTTATTGGGAGGTGAGTGGAGATGCTGAGGATAGGATTCTGCAGGTTGTGTTATTGGGAGGTTAGTGAAGATGTTGGGGATGGGTTTCTGCAGGTTGTGTTATTGGGAGGTGAGTGAAGATGCTAAGGATGGGTTTCTGGAGTTTGTGTTATTGGAAGGTGAGTGAAGATGCTGAGGATGGGTTTCTGCAGGTTGTGTTTATTGGGAGGTGAGTGGAGATACTGAGGATGGGTTTCTGCAGGTTGTGTTATTGGGAGGTGAGTGGAGATGCTGTGGATGGGTTTCAGCAGTTTGTGCTATTGGGAGGTGAGTGGAGATGCTGAGGATGGGTTTCTGCAGGTTGTGTTATTGGAAGTTGAGTGGAGATGCTGAGGATGGGTTTCTGAAGGTTGTGTTATTGGGGGGTGGGTGGAGATGCTGAGGATGGGTTTCTGCAGGTTGAGTTATTGGAAGATTTTTGAAGATGCTGAGGATGGGTTTCTGCAGGTTGTGTTATTGGAAGTTGGGTGGAAATGCTGAGGATGGGTTTCTGCAGGTTGTGTTATTGGAAGGTTTGTGAAGATGCTGAGGATGGGTTTCTGCAGGTCGTGTTATTGGAAGTTGGGTGGAAATGCTGAGGATGGGTTTCTGCAGGTTGTGTTACTGGGAGATGAGTGAAGATGCTGAGGATGGGTTCTGCAGTTTGTGTTATTGGAAGGTGAGTGGAGATGCAGAGGATGGGTTTCTGCAGGTTGTGTTATTGGAAGGTTTGTGAAGATGCTGAGGATGGGTTTCTGCAGGTCGTGTTATTGGGAGGCGAGTGGAGATGCAGAGGATGGGTTTCTGCAGGTTGTGTTATTGGAAGATTAGTGGAGATGCTGAGGATGGGTTTCTGCAGGTTGTGTTATTGGATGATTTTTGAAGATGCTGAGGATGGGTTTCTGCAGGTTGTGTTATTGTTAGGTTAGTGTAGATGCTGATGATGGGTTTCTGCAGGTTGTGTTATTGGGCGGTTAGGGAAGATGCTGAGGATGGGTTTCTGCAGGTTGTGTTATTGGAAGGTGGGTGGAGATGCTGATGATGGGTTTCTGCAGGTTGTGTTATTGGGAGGTGAGTGAAGATGCTGAGAATGGGTTTCTGCAGGTTGTGTTATTGGGAGGTGAGTGAAGATGCTGAGAATGGGTTTCTGCAGGTTGTGTTATTGGGAGGTGAGTGAAGATGCTGAGGATGGGTTTCTGCAGGTTGAGTTATTGGAAGGATAGTGGAGATGCGGAGGATGGGTTTCTGCAGGTTGTGTTATTGGGAGGTGAGTGCAGGTGCTGTGGATGGGTTTCTGCAGGTCGTGTTATTGGAAGGTTAGTGAATATGTTGTGGATGGGTTTCTGCAGATTGTGTTATTGGAAGATTAGTTAAGGTGCTGAGGATGTGTTCTGCAGGTTGTGTTATTGGAAAGTGAGTGGAGATGCTGAGGATGGGTTTCTGCAGGTTGTGTTATTGGGAGGTGAGTGGAGATGCTGAGGATGGGTTTCTGCAGGTTGTGTTATTGGAAGATTTGTGAAGATGCTAAGGATGGGTTTCTGCAGGTTGTGTTATTGGAAGGTAAGTGGAGATGCTGAGGATGGGTTTCTGCAGGTTGTGTTATTGGGAGGTGAGTGAAGATGCTGAGAATGGGTTTCTGCAGGTTGTGTTATTGGGAGGTTAGTGAAGATGCTGAGAATGGATTTCTGCAGGTTGTGTTATTGGAAGGTGGGTGGAGATGCTGAGGATGGGTTTCTGCAGGTTGTGTTATTGGGAGGTGAGTGAAGATGCGGAGAATGGGTTTCTGCAGGTTGTGTTATTGGGAGGTGAGTGGAGATGCTGAGGATGGGTTTCTCCAGTTTGTGTTATTGGAAGGTGAGTGAAGATGCTGAGGATGGGTTTCTGCAGGTTGTGTTATTGGAAGGTGAGTGAAGATGCGGAGAATGGGTTTCTGCAGGTTGTGTTATTGGGAGGTGAGTGGAGATGCTGAGGATGGGTTTCTCCAGTTTGTGTTATTGGAAGGTGAGTGAAGATGCTGAGGATGGGTTTCTGCAGGTTGTGTTATTGGAAGGTGAGTGGAGATACTGATGATGGGTTTCTGCAGGTTGTGTTATTGGGAGGTGAGTGAAGATGCTGAGGATGGGTTTCTCCAGTTTGTGTTATTGGAAGGTGAGTGAAGATGCTGTGGATGGGTTTCTGCAGGTCGTGTTATTGGAAGGTTAGTGAATATGTTGTGGATGGGTTTCTGCAGGTTGTGTTATTGGAAGATTAGTTAAGGTGCTGAGGATGGGTTCTGCAGGTTGTGTTATTGGAAAGTGAGTGGAGATGCTGAGGATGGGTTTCTGCAGTTTGTGTTATTGGGGGTGAGTGACGATTCTGAGGCTGGGTTTCTGCAGGTTGTGTTATTGGGAGGTGAGTGGAGATGCTGAGGATGGGTTTCTGCAGGTTGTGTTATTGGAAGATTTGTGAAGATGCTGAGGATGGGTTTCTGCAGGTTGTGTTATTGGAAGGTTAGTGAAGATGCAGAGGATGGGATTCTGCAGGTTGTGTTATTGGGAGGTGAGTGGAGATGCTGTGGATGGGTTTCTGCAGTTTGTGTTATTGGGAGGTGAGTGGAGATGCTGAGGATAGGATTCTGCAGGTTGTGTTATTGGGAGGTTAGTGAAGATGTTGGGGATGGGTTTCTGCAGGTTGTGTTATTGGGAGGTGAGTGAAGATGCTGAGGATGGGTTTCTGGAGTTTGTGTTATTGGAAGGTGAGTGAAGATGCTGAGGATGGGTTTCTGCAGGTTGTGTTATTGGAAGGTGAGTGGAGATGCTGAGGATGGGTTTCTGCAGGTTGTGTTATTGGGAGGTGAGTGGAGATGCTGTGGATGGGTTTCAGCAGTTTGTGCTATTGGGAGGTGAGTGGAGATGCTGAGGATGGGTTTCTGCAGGTTGTGTTATTGGGAGGTGAGTGGAGATGCTGTGGATGGGTTTCAGCAGTTTGTGCTATTGGGAGGTGAGTGGAGATGCTGAGGATGGGTTTCTGCAGGTTGTGTTATTGGAAGTTGAGTGGAGATGCTGAGGATGGGTTTCTGAAGGTTGTGTTATTGGGGGGTGGGTGGAGATGCTGAGGATGGGTTTCTGCAGGTTGTGTTATTGGGAGGCGAGTGGAGATGCAGAGGATGGTTTTCTGCAGGTTGAGTTATTGGAAGATTTTTGAAGATGCTGAGGATGGGTTTCTGCAGGTTGTGTTATTGGAAGTTGGGTGGAAATGCTGAGGATGGGTTTCTGCAGGTTGTGTTATTGGGAGGTTTGTGAAGATGCTGAGGATGGGTTTCTGCAGGTCGTGTTATTGGAAGTTGGGTGGAAATGCTGAGGATGGGTTTCTGCAGGTTGTGTTATTGGGGGGTGAGTGGAGATGCTGAGGATGGGTTTCTGCAGGTTGTGTTACTGGGAGATGAGTGGAGATGCTGAGGATAGGATTCTGCAGGTTGTGTTATTGGGAGGCGAGTGGAGATGCAGAGGATGGGTTTCTGCAGGTTGTGTTATTGGATGATTTTTGAAGATGCTGAGGATGGGTTTCTGCAGGTTGTGTTATTGTTAGGTTAGTGTAGATGCTGATGATGGGTTTCTGCAGGTTGTGTTATTGGGCGGTTAGGGAAGATGCTGAGGATGGGTTTCTGCAGGTTGTGTTATTGGAAGGTGGGTGGAGATGCTGAGGATGGGTTTCTGCAGGTTGTGTTATTGGGAGGTGAGTGAAGATGCTGAGAATGGGTTTCTGCAGGTTGTGTTATTGGGAGGTGAGTGAAGATGCTGAGAATGGGTTTCTGCAGGTTGTGTTATTGGGAGGTGAGTGAAGATGCTGAGAATGGGTTTCTGCAGGTTGAGTTATTGGAAGGATAGTGGAGATGCGGAGGATGGGTTTCTGCAGATTGTGTTATTGGGAGGTGAGTGAAGATGCTGAGGATGGGTTTCTGCAGGTTGTGTTATTGGGAGGTGAGTGAAGATGCTGTGGATGGGTTTCTGCAGGTCGTGTTATTGGAAGGTTAGTGAATATGTTGTGGATGGGTTTCTGCAGATTGTGTTATTGGAAGATTAGTTAAGGTGCTGAGGATGTGTTCTGCAGGTTGTGTTATTGGAAAGTGAGTGGAGATGCTGAGGATGGGTTTCTGCAGGTTGTGTTATTGGGAGGTGAGTGGAGATGCTGAGGATGGGTTTCTGCAGGTTGTGTTATTGGAAGATTTGTGAAGATGCTAAGGATGGGTTTCTGCAGGTTGTGTTATTGGAAGGTAAGTGGAGATGCTGAGGATGGGTTTCTGCAGGTTGCGTTATTGGGAGGTGAGTGAAGATGCTGAGAATGGGTTTCTGCAGGTTGTGTTATTGGGAGGTTAGTGAAGATGCTGAGAATGGATTTCTGCAGGTTGTGTTATTGGAAGGTGGGTGGAGATGCTGAGGATGGGTTTCTGCAGGTTGTGTTATTGGGAGGTGAGTGAAGATGCGGAGAATGGGTTTCTGCAGGTTGTGTTATTGGGAGGTGAGTGGAGATGCTGAGGATAGGATTCTGCAGGTTGTGTTATTGGGAGGTCAGTGAAGATGTTGGGGATGGGTTTCTGCAGGTTGTGTTATTGGGAGGTGACTGGAGATACTGAGGATGGGTTTCTGCAGGTTGTGTTATTGGGAGGTGAGTGGAGATGCTGTGGATGGGTTTCAGCAGTTTGTGTTATTGGGAGGTGAGTGGAGATGCTGAGGATGGGTTTCTGCAGGTTGTGTGATTGGAAGTTGAGTGGAGATGCTGAGGATGGGTTTCTGCAGGTTGTGTTATTGGGGGGTGAGAGGAGATGCTGAGGATGGGTTTCTGCAGGTTGTGTTATTGGGAGATGAGTGGAGATGCTGAGGATAGGATTCTGCAGGTTGTGTTATTGGGAGGTTAGTGAAGATGTTGGGGATGGGTTTCTGCAGGTTGTGTTATTGGGAGGTGAGTGAAGATGCTGAGGATGGGTTTCTCCAGTTTGTGTTATTGGAAGGTGAGTGAAGATGCTGAGGATGGGTTTCTGCAGGTCGTGTTATTGGAAGGTTAGTGAATATGTTGTGGATGGGTTTCTGCAGGTTGTGTTATTGGAAGATTAGTTAAGGTGCTGAGGATGGGTTCTGCAGGTTGTGTTATTGGAAAGTGAGTGGAGATGCTGAGGATGGGTTTCTGCAGGTTGTGTTATTGGGAGGTGAGTGGAGATGCTGAGGATGGGTTTCTGCAGGTTGTGTTATTGGAAGATTTGTGAAGATGCTGAGGATGGGTTTCTGCAGGTTGTGTTATTGGAAGGTTAGTGAAGATGCGGAGGATGGGATTCTGCAGGTTGTGTTATTGGGAGGTGAGTGGAGATGCTGTGGATGGGTTTCTGCAGTTTGTGTTATTGGGAGGTGAGTGGAGATGCTGAGGATAGGATTCTGCAGGTTGTGTTATTGGGAGGTTAGTGAAGATGTTGGGGATGGGTTTCTGCAGGTTGTGTTATTGGGAGGTGAGTGAAGATGCTGAGGATGGGTTTCTGGAGTTTGTGTTATTGGAAGGTGAGTGAAGATGCTGAGGATGGGTTTCTGCAGGTTATGTTATTGGAAGGTGAGTGGAGATACTGAGGATGGGTTTCTGCAGGTTGTGTTATTGGGAGGTGAGTGGAGATGCTGTGGATGGGTTTCAGCAGTTTGTGCTATTGGGAGGTGAGTGGAGATGCTGAGGATGGGTTTCTGCAGGTTGTGTTATTGGACGTTGAGTGGAGATGCTGAGGATGGGTTTCTGCATGTTGTGTTATTGGGGGGTGGGTGGAGATGCTGAGGATGGGTTTCTGCAGGTTGTGTTATTGGGAGATGAGTGGAAATGCTGAGAATGTGTATCCGCAGGTTGTGTTATTGGGAGGTTAGGGAAGATGCTGAGGATGGGTTTCTGCAGGTTGTGTTATTGGGAGGCGAGTGGAGATGCAGAGGATGGGTTTCTGCAGGTTGAGTTATTGGAAGATTTTTGAAGATGCTGAGGATGGGTTTCTGCAGGTTGTGTTATTGGAAGTTGAGTGGAAATGCTGAGGATGGGTTTCTGCAGGTTGTGTTATTGGGGGGTGAGTGGAGATGCTGAGGATGGGTTTCTGCAGGTTGTGTTACTGGGAGATGAGTGGAGATGCTGAGGATAGGATTCTGCAGGTTGTGTTATTGGGAGGTTAGTGAAGATGCTGAGGATGGGTTTCTCCAGTTTGTGTTATTGGAAGGTGAGTGAAGATGCTGAGGATGGGTTTCTCCAGTTTG
Organism: Scyliorhinus torazame; assembly: GCF_047496885.1. NCBI lineage: Eukaryota > Metazoa > Chordata > Chondrichthyes > Carcharhiniformes > Scyliorhinidae > Scyliorhinus > Scyliorhinus torazame. The sequence continues at coordinate 232,643 of NW_027307982.1, read as the reverse complement.
TGTTATTGGAAGGTGAGTGAAGATGCTGAGGATGGGTTTCTGCAGGTCGTGTTATTGGAAGGTTAGTGAATATGTTGTGGATGGGTTTCTGCAGGTTGTGTTATTGGAAGATTAGTTAAGGTGCTGAGGATGGGTTCTGCAGGTTGTGTTATTGGAAAGTGAGTGGAGATGCTGAGGATGGGTTTCTGCAGGTTGTGTTATTGGGAGGTGTGGAGATGCTGAGGATGGGTTTCGGCAGGTTGTGTTATTGGAAGATTTGTGAAGATGCTGAGGATGGGTTTCTGCAGGTTGTGTTATTGGAAGGTTAGTGAAGATGCTGAGGATGGGTTTCTGCAGTTTGTGTTATTGGGAGGTGAGTGGAGATGCTGAGGATAGGATTCTGCAGGTTGTGTTATTGGGTGGTTAGTGAAGATGTTGGGGATGGGTTTCTGCAGGTTGTGTTATTGGGAGGTGAGTGAAGATGCTGAGGATGGGTTTCTGCAGTTTGTGTTATTGGAAGTTGAGTGAAGATGCTGAGGATGGGTTTCTGCAGGTTGTGTTATTGGAAGGTGAGTGGAGATACTGAGGATGGGTTTCCGCAGGTTGTGTTATTGGGAGGTGAGTGGAGATGCTGTGGATGGGTTTCAGCAGTTTGTGCTATTGGGAGGTGAGTGGAGATGCTGAGGATGGGTTTCTGCAGGTTGTGTTATTGGAAGGTGAGTGGAGATACTGAGGATGGGTTTCCGCAGGTTGTGTTATTGGGAGGTGAGTGGAGATGCTGTGGATGGGTTTCAGCAGTTTGTGCTATTGGGAGGTGAGTGGAGATGCTGAGGATGGGTTTCTGCAGGTTGTGTTATTGGGGGGTGGGTGGAGATGCTGAGGATGGGATTCTGCAGGTTGTGTTATTGGGAGATGAGTGGAAATGCTGAGAATGTGTATCTGCAGGTTGTGTTATTGGGAGGTTAGGGAAGATGCTGAGGATGGGTTTCTGCAGGTTGTGTTATTGGGAGGCGAGTGGAGATGCAGAGGATGGGTTTCTGCAGGTTGTGTTATTGGAAGGTTTGTGAAGATGCTGAGGATGGGTTTCTGCAGGTTGTGTTATTGGAAGGTTTGTGAAGATGCTGAGGATGGGTTTCTGCAGGTTGTGTTATTGGATGATTTTTTGAAGATGCTGAGGATGGGTTTCTGCAGGTTGTGTTATTGGGAGGTTAGTGTAGATGCTGATGATGGGTTTCTGCAGGTTGTGTTATTGGGCGGTTAGGGAAGATGCTGAGGATGGGTTACTGCAGGTTGTATTATTGGGAGATGAGTGGAAATGCTGAGAATGGGTATCTGCAGGTTGTGTTGTTGGGAGGTGAGTGGAGATGCAGAAGATGGGTTTCTGCAGGTTCTATTATTGGGAGGTTAGGGAAGATGCTGAGAATGGGTTTCTGCAGGTTGTGTTATTGGGACGTGAGTGGAGATGCTGAGGATGGATTTCTGCAGGTTGTGTTATTGGGAGGTGAGTGAAGATGCTGAGGATGGGTTTCTGCAGGTTGTGTTATTGGGAGGTGAGTGGTGATGCTGAGGATGGGTTTCTGCAGGTTGTGTTATTGGGAGGTGAGTGGAGATGCTGAGGATGGGTTTCTGCAGGTTGTGTTCTTGGGAGGTGAGTGAAGATGCTGAGGATGGGTTTCTGCAGGTTGTGTTATTGGGAGATGAGTGACGATTCTGAGGACGGGTTTCTGCAGGTTGTGTTATTGGGAGGTGAGTGGAGATGCTGAGGATGGGTTTCTGCAGGTTGTGTTATTGGGAGGTGAGTGGAGATGCTGAGGATGGGTTTCTGCAGGTTGTGTTCTTGGGAGGTGATTGAAGATGCTGAGGATGGGTTCTGCAGGTTGTGTTATTGGAAAGTGAGTGGAGATGCTGAGGATGGGTTTCTGCAGGTTGTGTTATTGGGAGGTGAGTGGAGATGCTGAGGATGGGTTTCTGTAGGTTGTGTTATTGGAAGGTGAGTGGAGATGCTGAGGATGGGTTTCTGCAGGTTGTGTTATTGGGAGGTGAGTGGAGATGCTGAGGATGGGTTTCTGCAGGTTGTGTTATTGGAAGGTGAGTGGAGATGCTGAGGATGGGATTCTGCAGGTTGTGTTATTGGGAGGTTAGTGAAGATGCTGAGAATGGGTTTCTGCAGGTTGTGTTATTGGAAGGTGAGTGGAGATGCTGAGGATGGGTTTCTGCAGGTTGTGTTATTGGGAGGTGAGTGAAGATGCTGAGAATGGGTTTCTGCAGGTTGTGTTATTGGAAGGTGAGTGGAGATGCTGAGGATGGGTTTCCTTCAGCACGGCCTGGAGCCTGACACCAGAGTGTGGATGGTGCTGTCAAACCTGATATAACAAGGAGCTGGTTACAGAATGGTGTCGCCTCCTTCAGCACAGCCTGGAGCCTGACACCAGGCTGTGGGTGGGCCTGCCAAATCTGATATATCACGGTGCTGGTTACAGAACGATGTTGCCTCCTTCAGCACGGCCTGGAGCCTTACACCAGGCTGTGGATGGTCCTGTCAAATCTGATATAACAAGGAGCTGGTTACAGAACGGTGTCGCCTCCTTCAGCACGGCCTGGAGCCTGACACCAGGGTGTGGATGGTCCTGTCAAATCTGATACAACAAGGAGCTGGTTACAGAACGGTGTCACCTCCTTCAGCACGGCCTGGAGCCTGACACCAGGCTGTGGATGGTCCTGTCAAATCTTATACAACAAGGAGCTGGTTACAGAATGGTGTCACCTCCTTCAGCACGGCCTGGAGCCTGACACCAGCCTGTGGATGGGCCTGTCAAATCTGATATAACAAGGAGCTGGTTTCAGAACTGTGTCGCCTCCTTCAGCACGGCCTGGAGCCTGACACCAGTCTGTGGATGGTCCTGTCAAATCTGATATAACAAGGAGCTGGTTACAGAACGGTGTCGCCTCCTACAGCACGGCCTGGAGCCTGACACCAGGCTGTGGGTGGTACCGTCAAATCTGATATAAAACGGAGCTGGTTCCAGAACGATGTCGCCTCCTTCAGCACGGCCTGGAGCCTGACACCAGTCTGTGGATGGTCCTGTCAAATCTGATATAACAAGGAGCTGGTTACAGAACGGTGTCACCTCCTTCAGCACGGCCTGGAGCCTGACACCAGGCTGTGGATGGTCCTGTCAAATCTGATATAACAAGGAGCTGGTTACAGAACGGTGTCGCCTCCTTCAGCACGGCCTGGAGCCTGACACCAGGCTGTGGGTGGTCTCGTCAAATCTGATATAACACGGAGCTGGTGACAGAACGATGTCGCCTCCTTCAGCACGGCCTGGAGCCTGACACCAGGCTGTGGATGGTCCTGTCAAATCTGATATAACAAGGAGCTGGATACAGAACGGTGTCACCACCTTCAGCACGGCCTGGAGCCTGACACCAGGCGGTGGATGGTCCTGTCAAATCTGATATAACAAGGTTCTGGTTACAGAACGGTGTCGCCTCCTTCAGCACGGCCTGGAGCCTGACACCAGGCTGTGGATGGTCCTGTCAAATCTGATATAACAAGGTTCTGGTTACAGAACGGTGTCGCCTCCTTCAGCACGGCCTGGAGCCTGACACCAGGCTGTGGATGGTCCTGTCGAATCTGATATAACAAGGAGCTAGTTACAGAACGGTGTCGCCTCCTTCAGCACGGCCTGGAGCCTGACACCAGGCTGTGGATGGTCCTGACAAATCTGATAGAACAAGGAGCTGGTTACAGAACGGTGTCGCCTCCTTCAGCACGGCCTGGAGCCTGACACCAGGCTGTGGATGGTCCTGTCAAATCTGATATAACAAGGAGCTGGTTACAGAACGGTGTCCCCTCCTTCAGCACGGCCTGGAGCCTGACACCAGGCTGTGGATGGTCCTGTCAAACCTGATATAACAAGGAGCTGGTTACAGAACGGTGTCGCCTCCTTCAGCACGGCCTGGAGCCTGACACCAGGCGGTGGATGGTCCTGTCAAATCTGATATAACAAGGTTCTGGTTACAGAACGGTGTCGCCTCCTTCAGCACGGCCTGGAGCCTGACACCAGGCTGTGGATGGTCCTGTCGAATTTGATATAACAAGGAGCTGGTTACAGAACGGTGTCGCCTCCTTCAGCACGGCCTGGAGCCTGACACCAGGCTGTGGATGGTCCTGTCAAATCTGATATAACAAGGAGCTGGATACAGAACGGTGTCGCCTCCTTCAGCACGGCCTGGAGCCTGACACCAGGCTGTGGATGGTCCTGACAAATCTGATAGAACAAGGAGCTGGTTACAGAACTGTGTCACCTCCTTCAGCACAGCCTGGAGCCTGACACCAGGCTGTGGATGGTCCTGTCAAATCTGATATAACAAGGAGCTGGTTACTGAACGGTGTCGCCTCCTTCAGCACGGCCTGGAGCCTGACACCAGGCTGTGGATGGTCCTGTCAAATCTGATATAACAAGGAGCTGGTTACAGAACGATGTCACCACCTTCAGCACGGCCTGGAGCCTGACACCAGGCGGTGGATGGTCCTGTCAAATCTGATATAACAAGGTTCTGGTTACAGAACGGTGTCGCCTCCTTCAGCACGGCCTGGAGCCTGACACCAGGCTGTGGATGGTCCTGTCGAATCTGATATAACAAGGAGCTGGTTACAGAACGGTGTCGCCTCCTTCAGCACGGCCTGGAGCCTGACAACAGGCTGTGGATGGTCCTGTCAAATCTGATATAACAAGGAGCTGTTTACAGAACGGTGTCGCCTCCTTCAGCACGGCCTGTAGCCTGACACCAGGCTGTGGATGGTCCTGACAAATCTGATAGAACAAGGAGCTGGTTACAGAACGGTGTCGCCTCCTTCAGCACGGCCTGGAGCCTGACACCAGGCTGTGGATGGTCCTGTCAAATCTGATATAACAAGGAGCTGGTTACAGAACGGTGTCACCTCCTTCAGCACGGCCTGGAGCTTGACACCAGGATGTGGATGGTCCTGTCAAATCTGATACAACAAGGTGCTGGTTACAGAACGGTGTCGCCTCCTTCAGCACGGCCTGGAGCCTGACACCAGGCTGTGGATGGTCCTGTCAAATCTGATATAACAAGGAGCTGGTTACAGAACGGTGTCACCTCCTTCAGCACGGCCTGGAGCCTGACACCAGGATGTGGATGGTCCTGTCAAATCTGATACAACAAGGTGCTGGTTACAGAACGGTGTCACCTCCTTCAGCACGGCCTGGAGCCTGACACCAGGCTGTGGATGGTCCTGTCAAATCTGATATAACAAGGGGCTGGTTACAGAAAGGTGTCGCCTCCTTCAGCACGGCCTGGAGCCTGACACCAGGCTGTGGATGGTCCTGTCAAATCAGATACAACAAGGAGCTGGTTACAGAACGGTGTCGCCTCCTTCGGCACGGCCTGGAGCCTGACACCAGGCTGTGAATGGTCCTGTCAAATCTGATATAACAAAGAGTTGGTTACAGAACGGTGTCGCCTCCTTCAGCACGGCCTGGAGCCTGACACCAGGCTGTGGATGGTCCTGTCAAACCTGATATAACAAGGAGCTGGTTACAGAACGGTGTCACCTCCTTCAGCACGGACTGGAGCCTGACACCAGGCTGTGGATGGACCTGTCAAATCTGATATAACAAGGAGCTGGTTACAGAACAGTGTCACCTCCATCAGCACGGCCTGGAGCCTGACACCAGGCTGTGGATGGTCCTGTCAAATCTGATAGAACAAGGTGCTGGTTACAGAACGGTGTCGCCTCCTTCAGCACGGCCTGGAGCCTGACACCAGGCTGTGGATGGTCCTGTCAAATCTGATATAACATGGAGCTGGTTACAGAACGGTGTCGCCTCTTCAGCACGGCATGGAGCCTGACACCAGGCTGTGGATGGTCCTGTCAAACCTGATATAACAAGGATCTGGTTACAGAACGGTGTCGCCTCTTCAGCATGGCCTGGAGCCTGACACCAGACTGTGGATGGTCCTGTCAAATCTGATATAACAAGGAGCTGGTTACAGAACGATGTCGCCTCCTTCAGCACAGCCTGGAGCCTGACACCAGGCTGTGGATGGTCCTGTCAAATCTGATACAACAAGGAGCTGGTTACAGAACGGTGTCACCTCCTTCAGCACGGCCTGGAGCCTGACACCAGGCTGTGGATGGTCCTGTCAAATCTGATATAACAAGGAGCTGGTTACAGAACGGTGTCGCCTCCTTCAGCACGGCCTGGAGCCTTACACCAGGCTGTGGATGGTCCTGTCAAATCTGATATAACAAGGAGCTGGTTACTGAACGGTGTCACCTCCTTCAGCACGGCCTGGAGCCTGACACCAGGCTGTGGATGGTCCTGTCAAATCTGATATAACATGGAGCTGGTTACTGAACGGTGTCACCTCCTTCAGCACGGCCTGGAGCCTGACACCAGGCTGTGGATGGTCCTGTCAAATCTGATATAACATGGAGCTGGTTACAGAACGGTGTCGCCTCTTCAGCACGGCCTGGAGCCTGACACCAGGCTGTGGGTGGTCCTGTCAAATCTGATATAACAAGGAGCTGGTTACAGAACGGTGTCGCCTCCTTCAGCACGGCCTGGAGCCTGACACCAGGCTGTGGATGGTCCTGTCAAATCTGATATAACAAGGAACTGGTTACAGAATGGTGTCGCCTCCTTCAGCACGCCCTGGAGCCTGACACCAGGCTGTGGATGGTCCTGTCAAACCTGATATAACAAGGAGCTGGTTACAGAACGGTGTCACCTCCTTGAGCACGGCCTGGAGCCTGACACCAGGCTGTGGATGGTCCTGTCAAATCTGATATAACAAAGAGTTGGTTACAGAACGGTGTCGCCTCCTTCAGCACGGCCTGGAGCCTGACACCAGGCTGTGGATGGTCCTGTCAAATCTGATATAACAAGGAGCTGGTTACAGAACGGTGTCACCTCCTTGAGCACGGACTGGAGCCTGACACCAGGCTGTGGATGGTCCTGTCAAATCTGATATAACAAGGAGCTGGTTACAGAACGGTGTCACCTCCTTCAGCACGGCCTGGAGCCTGACACCAGAGTGTGGATGGTCTTGTCAAATCTGATATAACAAGGAGCTGGTTACAGAACGGTGTCGCCTCCTTCAGCACGGCCTGGAGCCTGACACCAGGGTGTGGATGGTCCTGTCAAATCTTATACAACAAGGAGCTGGTTGCAGAACAGTGTCGCCTCCTTCAGCATGGCCTGGAGCCTGACACCAGGCTGTGGATGGTCCTGTCGAATCTGATATAACAAGGAGCTGGTTACAGAACGGTGTCGCCTCCTTCAGCACGGCCTGGAGCCTGACACCAGGCTGTGGATGGTCCTGTCAAATCTGATATAACAAGGAGCTGGTTACAGAACGGTGTCGCCTCCTTCAGCACGGCCTGGAGCCTGACACCAGGCTGTGGATGGTCCTGACAAATCTGATAGAACAAGGAGCTGGTTACAGAACGGTGTCACCTCCTTCAGCACAGCCTGGAGCCTGACACCAGGCTGTGGATGGTCCTGTCAAATCTGATATAACAAGGAGCTGGTTAGAGAACGGTGTCGCCACCTTCAGCACGGCCTGGAGCCTGACACCAGGCGGTGGATGGTCCTGTCAAATCTGATATAACAAGGTTCTGGTTACAGAACGGTGTCGCCTCCTTCAGCACGGCCTGGAGCCTGACACCAGGCTGTGGATGGTCCTGTCAAATCTGATATAACAAGGTTCTGGTTACAGAACGGTGTCGCCTCCTTCAGCACGGCCTGGAGCCTGACACCAGGCTGTGGATGGTCCTGTCGAATCTGATATAACAAGGAGCTGGTTACTGAACGGTGTCACCTCCTTCAGCACGGCCTGGAGCCTGACACCAGGCTGTGGATGGTCCTGTCAAATCTGATATAACATGGAGCTGGTTACAGAACGGTGTCGCCTCTTCAGCACGGCCTGGAGCCTGACACCAGGCTGTGGGTGGTCCTGTCAAATCTGATATAACAAGGAGCTGGTTACAGAACGGTGTCGCCTCCTTCAGCACGGCCTGGAGCCTGACACCAGGCTGTGGATGGTCCTGTCAAATCTGATATAACAAGGAACTGGTTACAGAATGGTGTCGCCTCCTTCAGCACGGCCTGGAGCCTGACACCAGGCTGTGGATGGTCCTGTCAAACCTGATATAACAAGGAGCTGGTTACAGAACGGTGTCACCTCCTTGAGCACGGCCTGGAGCCTGACACCAGGCTGTGGATGGTCCTGTCAAATCTGATATAACAAAGAGTTGGTTACAGAACGGTGTCGCCTCCTTCAGCACGGCCTGGAGCCTGACACCAGGCTGTGGATGGTCCTGTCAAATCTGATATAACAAGGAGCTGGTTACAGAACGGTGTCACCTCCTTCAGCACGGCCTGGAGCCTGACACCAGGCTGTGGATGGTCCTGTCAAATCTGATATAACAAGGTGCTGGTTACAGAACGGTGTCACCTCCTTCAGCACGGACTGGAGCCTGACACCAGGCTGTGGATGGTCCTGTCAAATCTGATATAACAAGGAGCTGGTTACAGAACGGTGTCACCTCCTTCAGCACAGCCTGGAGCCTGACACCAGGCTGTGGATGGTCCTGTCAAATCTGATATAACAAGGAGCTGGTTAGAGAACGGTGTCGCCTCCTTCAGCACGGCCTGGAGCCTGACACCAGGCTGTGGGTGGTCTCGTCAAATCTGATATAACACGGAGCTGGTGACAGAACGATGTCGCCTCCTTCAGCACGGCCTGGAGCCTGACACCAGGCTGTGGATGGTCCTGTCAAATCTGATATAACAAGGAGCTGGATACAGAACTGTGTCACCACCTTCAGCACGGCCTGGAGCCTGACACCAGGCCGTGGATGGTCCTGTCAAATCTGATATAACAAGGTTCTGGTTACAGAACGGTGTCGCCTCCTTCAGCACGGCCTGGAGCCTGACACCAGGCTGTGGATGGTCCTGTCAAATCTGATATAACAAGGTTCTGGTTACAGAACGGTGTCGCCTCCTTCAGCACGGCCTGGAGCCTGACACCAGGCTGTGGATGGTCCTGTCGAATCTGATATAACAAGGAGCTGGTTACAGAACGGTGTCGCCTCCTTCAGCACGGCCTGGAGCCTGACACCAGGCTGTGGATGGTCCTGACAAATCTGATAGAACAAGGAGCTGGTTACAGAACGGTGTCGCCTCCTTCAGCACGGCCTGGAGCCTGACACCAGGCTGTGGATGGTCCTGTCAAATCTGATATAACAAGGAGCTGGTTACAGAACGGTGTCCCCTCCTTCAGCACGGCCTGGAGCCTGACACCAGGCTGTGGATGGTCCTGTCAAACCTGATATAACAAGGAGCTGGTTACAGAACGGTGTCGCCTCCTTCAGCACGGCCTGGAGCCTGACACCAGGCGGTGGATGGTCCTGTCAAATCTGATATAACAAGGTTCTGGTTACAGAACGGTGTCGCCTCCTTCAGCACGGCCTGGAGCCTGACACCAGGCTGTGGATGGTCCTGTCGAATTTGATATAACAAGGAGCTGGTTACAGAACGGTGTCGCCTCCTTCAGCACGGCCTGGAGCCTGACACCAGGCTGTGGATGGTCCTGTCAAATCTGATATAACAAGGAGCTGGATACAGAACGGTGTCGCCTCCTTCAGCACGGCCTGGAGCCTGACACCAGGCTGTGGATGGTCCTGACAAATCTGATAGAACAATGAGCTGGTTACAGAACTGTGTCACCTCCTTCAGCACAGCCTGGAGCCTGACACCAGGCTGTGGATGGTCCTGTCAAATCTGATATAACAAGGAGCTGGTTACTGAACGGTGTCGCCTCCTTCAGCACGGCCTGGAGCCTGACACCAGGCTGTGGATGGTCCTGTCAAATCTGATATAACAAGGAGCTGGTTACAGAACGATGTCACCACCTTCAGCACGGCCTGGAGCCTGACACCAGGCGGTGGATGGTCCTGTCAAATCTGATATAACAAGGTTCTGGTTACAGAACGGTGTCGCCTCCTTCAGCACGGCCTGGAGCCTGACACCAGGCTGTGGATGGTCCTGTCGAATCTGATATAACAAGGAGCTGGTTACAGAACGGTGTCGCCTCCTTCAGCACGGCCTGGAGCCTGACAACAGGCTGTGGATGGTCCTGTCAAATCTGATATAACAAGGAGCTGTTTACAGAACGGTGTCGCCTCCTTCAGCACGGCCTGTAGCCTGACACCAGGCTGTGGATGGTCCTGACAAATCTGATAGAACAAGGAGCTGGTTACAGAACGGTGTCGCCTCCTTCAGCACGGCCTGGAGCCTGACACCAGGCTGTGGATGGTCCTGTCAAATCTGATATAACAAGGAGCTGGTTACAGAACGGTGTCTCCTCCTTCAGCACGGCCTGGAGCCTGACACCAGACTGTGGATGGTCCTGTCAAATCTGATATAACAAGGAGCTGGTTACAGAACGGTGTCACCTCCTTCAGCACGGCCTGGAGCTTGACACCAGGATGTGGATGGTCCTGTCAAATCTGATACAACAAGGTGCTGGTTACAGAACGGTGTCGCCTCCTTCAGCACGGCCTGGAGCCTGACACCAGGCTGTGGATGGTCCTGTCAAATCTGATATAACAAGGAGCTGGTTACAGAACGGTGTCACCTCCTTCAGCACGGCCTGGAGCTTGACACCAGGATGTGGATGGTCCTGTCAAATCTGATACAACAAGGTGCTGGTTACAGAACGGTGTCGCCTCCTTCAGCACGGCCTGGAGCCTGACACCAGGCTGTGGATGGTCCTGTCAAATCTGATATAACAAGGAGCTGGTTACAGAACGGTGTCACCTCCTTCAGCACGGCCTGGAGCCTGACACCAGGCTGTGGATGGTCCTGTCAAATCTGATATAACAAGGGGCTGGTTACAGAAAGGTGTCGCCTCCTTCAGCACGGCCTGGAGCCTGACACCAGGCTGTGGATGGTCCTGTCAAATCAGATACAACAAGGAGCTGGTTACAGAACGGTGTCGCCTCCTTCGGCACGGCCTGGAGCCTGACACCAGGCTGTGAATGGTCCTGTCAAATCTGATATAACAAAGAGTTGGTTACAGAACGGTGTCGCCTCCTTCAGCACGGCCTGGAGCCTGACACCAGGCTGTGGATGGTCCTGTCAAATCTGATATAACAAGGTGCTGGTTACAGAACGGTGTCGCCTCCTTCAGCACGGCCTGGAGCCTGACACAAGGCTGTGGATGGTCCTGTCAAACCTGATATAACAAGGAGCTGGTTACAGAACGGTGTCACCTCCTTCAGCACGGACTGGAGCCTGACACCAGGCTGTGGATGGTCCTGTCAAATCTGATATAACAAGGAGCTGGTTACAGAACAGTGTCACCTCCATCAGCACGGCCTGGAGCCTGACACCAGGCTGTGGATGGTCCTGTCAAATCTGATAGAACAAGGTGCTGGTTACAGAACGGTGTCGCCTCCTTCAGCACGGCCTGGAGCCTGACACCAGGCTGTGGATGGTCCTGTCAAATCTGATATAACATGGAGCTGGTTACAGAACGGTGTCGCCTCTTCAGCACGGCATGGAGCCTGACACCAGGCTGTGGATGGTCCTGTCAAACCTGATATAACAAGGATCTGGTTACAGAACGGTGTCGCCTCTTCAGCATGGCCTGGAGCCTGACACCAGACTGTGGATGGTCCTGTCAAATCTGATATAACAAGGAGCTGGTTACAGAACGATGTCGCCTCCTTCAGCACAGCCTGGAGCCTGACACCAGGCTGTGGATGGTCCTGTCAAATCTGATATAACAAGGAGCTGGTTACAGAACGGTGTCGCCTCCTTCAGCACGGCCTGGAGCCTGACACCAGGCTGTGGATGGTCCTGTCAAATCTGATACAACAAGGAGCTGGTTACAGAACGGTGTCGCCTCCTTCAGCACGGCCTGGAGCCTGACACCAGGCTGTGGATGGGCCTGTCAAATCTGATATAACAAGGAGCTGGTTACAGAACGGTGTCGCCTCCTTCAGCACGGCCTGGAGCCTTACACCAGGCTGTGGATGGTCCTGTCAAATCTGATATAACAAGGAGCTGGTTACTGAACGGTGTCACCTCCTTCAGCACGGCCTGGAGCCTGACACCAGGCTGTGGATGGTCCTGTCAAATCTGATATAACATGGAGCTTGTTACAGAACGGTGTCGCCTCTTCAGCACGGCCTGGAGCCTGACACCAGGCTGTGGGTGGTCCTGTCAAATCTGATATAACAAGGAGCTGGTTACAGAACGGTGTCGCCTCCTTCAGCACGGCCTGGAGCCTGACACCAGGCTGTGGATGGTCCTGTCAAATCTGATATAACAAGGAACTGGTTACAGAATGGTGTCGCCTCCTTCAGCACGGGCTGGAGCCTGACACCAGGCTGTGAATGGTCCTTTCAAATCTGACAGAACAAGGAGCTGGTTACAGAACGGTGTCGCCTCCTTCAGCACGGCCTGGAGCCTGACACCAGGCTGTGGATGGTCCTGTCAAATCTGATATAACAAGGAGCTGGTTACAGAACGGTGTCACCTCCTTCAGCACGGCCTGGAGACTGACACCAGGCTGTGGATGGTCCTGTCAAATCTGATATAACACGGAGCTGGTTACAGAACGGTGTCGCCTCCTTCAGCACGGCCTGGAGCCTGACATCAGGCTGTGGATGGTCCTGTCAAATCTGATATAACAAGGTGCTGGTTACAGAACGGTGTCGCCTCCTTCAGCACGGCCTGGAGCCTGACACCAGGCTGTGGATGGTCCTGTCAAATCTGATATAACAAGGAGCTGGTTACAGAACGGTGTCACCTCCTTCAGCACGGCCTGGAGCCTGACACCAGGCTGTGGATAGTCCTGTCAAATCTGATATAACAAGGAGCTGGTTACAGAACGGTGTCGCCTCCTTCAGCACGGCCTGGAGCCTGACACCAGGCTGTGGATGGTACTGTCAAATCTGATATAACAAGGAGCTGGTTACAGAACGGTGTCACCTCCTTCAGCACGGCCTGGAGCTTGACACCAGGCTGTGGATGCTCCAGTCAAATCTGATATTACTAGGAGCTGGTTACAGAACGGTGTCACCTCCTTCAGCACGGCCTGGAGCCTGGTGTCAGGCTGTGGATGGTCCTGTCAAATCTGATATAACAAGGAGCTGGTTACAGAACGGTGTCGCCTCCTTCAGCACGGCCTGGAGCCTGACACCAGGCTGTGGGTGGTCCTGTCAAATCTGATATAACAAGGTGCTGGTTACAGAACGGTGTCGCCTCCTACAGCACGGACTGGAGCCTGACACCAGGCTGTGGATGGTCCTGTCAAATCTGATATAACACGGTGCTGGTTACAGAACGGTGTCGCCTCCTTCAGCACGGCCTGGAGCCTGACACCAGGCTGTGGATGGTCCTGTCAAATCTGATATAACACGGTGCTGGTTACAGAACGGTGTCGCCTCCTTCAGCACGGTCTGGAGCCTGACACCAGGATGTGGATGGTCCTGTCAAATCTGAGATAACAAGGAGCTGGTTACAGAACGGTGTCGCCTCCTTCAGCACGGACTGGAGCCTGACACCAGGCTGTGGATGGTCCTATCAAATCTGATATAACTAGGTGCTTGTTACAGAATGGTGTCACCTCCTTCAGCACGGCCTGGAGCCTGACACCAGGCTGTGGATGGTCCTGTCAAACCTGATATAACAAGGAGCTGGTTACAGAACGGTGTCGCCTCCTTCAGCACGGCCTGGAGCCTGACACCAGGCTGTGGATGGTCCTATCAAATCTGATATAACAAGGAGCTGGTTACAGAACGGTGTCGCCTCCTTCAGCACGGCCTGGAGCCTGACACCAGGCTGTGGATGGTCCTGTCAAATCTGATATAACAAGGTGCTGGTTACAGAACGTTGTCACCTCCTTCAGCACGGCCTGGAGCCTGACACCAGGCTGTGGATGGTCCTGTCAAATCTGATATAACAAGGAGCTGGTTACAGAACGGTGTCGCCTCCTTCAGCACGGCCTGGAGCCTGACACCAGGCTGTGGATGGTCCTGTCAAATCTGATATAACAAGGAGCTGGTTACAGAACGGTGTCGCCTCCTTCAGCACGGCCTGGAGCCTGACACCAGAGTGTGGATGGTCCTGTCAAACCTGATATAACAAGGAGCTGGTTACAGAACGGTGTCGCCTCCTTCAGCACGGCCTGGAGCCTGACACCAGGCTGTGGATGGTCTTGTCAAATCTGAAACAACACGGAACTGGTTACAGAACGGTGTCGCCTCCTTCAGCACGGCCTGGAGCCTGACACCAGGCTGGGGATGGTCCTGTCAAATCTGATACAACAAGGAGCTGGTTACAGAACGGTGTCATCTCCTTCAGCGCGGCCTGGAGTCTGACACCAGTCTGTGGATGGTCCTGTCAAATCTGAGATAACAAGGAGCTGGTTACAGAACGGTGTCGCCTCCTTCAGCACGGCCTGGAGCCTGACACCAGGCTGTGGATGGTCCTGTCAAATCTGATATAACAAGGAGCTGGTTACAGAACGGTGTCGCCTCCTTCAGCATGGCCTGGAGCCTGACACCAGGCTGTGGATGGTCCTGTCAAATCTGAGATAACAAGGAGCTGGTTACAGAACGGTGTCGCCTCCTTCAGCACGGCCTGGAGCCTGACACCAGGCTGTGGATGGTCTTGTCAAATCTGATATAACAAGGAGCTGGTTACAGAACGATGTCACCTCCTTCAGCACGGCCTGGAGCCTGACACCAGGCTGTGGATGGTCCTGTCAAATCTGATATAACAAGGAGCTGGTTACAGAACGGTGTCGCCTCCTTCAGCACGGCCTGGAGCCTGACACCAGGCTGTGGATGGTCCTGTCAAATCTGATATAACAAGGGGCTGGTTACAGAACAGTGTCGCCTCCTTCAGCACGGCCTGGAGCCTGACACCAGGCTGGGGATGGTCCTGTCAAATCTGAGATAACAAGGAGCTGGTTACAGAACGGTATCACATCCTTCAGCACGGCATGGAGCCTGACACCAGGCTGTGGATGGTCCTGTCAAATCTGATATAACAAGGAGCTGGTTACAGAACGGTGTCACCTCCTTCAGCACGGCCTGGAGCCTGACACCAGGCTGTGGATGGTCCTGTCAAATCTGATATAACAAGGAGCTGGTTACAGAACGGTGTCGCCTCCTTCAGCACGGCCTGGAGCCTGACACCAGGCTGTGGATGGTCTTGTCAAATCTGAAACAACACGGAACTGGTTACAGAACGGTGTCGCCTCCTTCAGCACGGCCTGGAGCCTGACACCAGGCTGTGGATGGTCCTGACAAATCTGATATAACAAGGAGCTGGTTAGAGAACGGTGTCGCCTCCTTCAGCACAGCCTGGAGCCTGACACCAGGCTGTGGATGGTCCTGTCAAATCTGATATAACAAGGAGCTGGTTACAGAACGGTGTCGCCTCCTTCAGCACGGCCTGGAGCCTGACACCAGGCTGTGGGTGGTCTCGTCAAATCTGATATAACACGGAGCTGGTGACAGAACGATGTCGCCTCCTTCAGCACGGCCTGGAGCCTGACACCAGGCTGTGGATGGTCCTGTCAAATCTGATATAACAAGGAGCTGGATACAGAACGGTGTCACCACCTTCAGCACGGCCTGGAGCCTGACACCAGGCGGTGGATGGTCCTGTCAAATCTGATATAACAAGGTTCTGGTTACAGAACGGTGTCGCCTCCTTCAGCACGGCCTGGAGCCTGACACCAGGCTGTGGATGGTCCTGTCAAATCTGATATAACAAGGTTCTGGTTACAGAACGGTGTCGCCTCCTTCAGCACGGCCTGGAGCCTGACACCAGGCTGTGGATGGTCCTGTCGAATCTGATATAACAAGGAGCTGGTTACAGAACGGTGTCGCCTCCTTCAGCACGGCCTGGAGCCTGACACCAGGCTGTGGATGGTCCTGTCAAATCTGATATAACAAGGAGCTGGTTACAGAACGGTGTCCCCTCCTTCAGCACGGCCTGGAGCCTGACACCAGGCTGTGGATGGTCCTGTCAAACCTGATATAACAAGGAGCTGGTTACAGAACGGTGTCGCCTCCTTCAGCACGGCCTGGAGCCTGACACCAGGCGGTGGATGGTCCTGTCAAATCTGATATAACAAGGTTCTGGTTACAGAACGGTGTCGCCTCCTTCAGCACGGCCTGGAGCCTGACACCAGGCTGTGGATGGTCCTGTCGAATTTGATATAACAAGGAGCTGGTTACAGAACGGTGTCGCCTCCTTCAGCACGGCCTGGAGCCTGACACCAGGCTGTGGATGGTCCTGTCAAATCTGATATAACAAGGAGCTGGATACAGAACGGTGTCGCCTCCTTCAGCACGGCCTGGAGCCTGACACCAGGCTGTGGATGGTCCTGACAAATCTGATAGAACAAGGAGCTGGTTACAGAACGGTGTCACCTCCTTCAGCACAGCCTGGAGCCTGACACCAGGCTGTGGATGGTCCTGTCAAATCTGATATAACAAGGAGCTGGTTACTGAACGGTGTCGCCTCCTTCAGCACGGCCTGGAGCCTGACACCAGGCTGTGGATGGTCCTGTCAAATCTGATATAACAAGGAGCTGGTTACAGAACGATGTCACCACCTTCAGCACGGCCTGGAGCCTGACACCAGGCGGTGGATGGACCTGTCAAATCTGATATAACAAGGTTCTGGTTACAGAACGGTGTCGCCTCCTTCAGCACGGCCTGGAGCCTGACACCAGGCTGTGGATGGTCCTGTCAAATCTGATATAACAAGGTTCTGGTTACAGAACGGTGTCGCCTCCTTCAGCACGGCCTGGAGCCTGACACCAGGCTGTGGATGGTCCTGTCGAATCTGATATAACAAGGAGCTGGTTACAGAACGGTGTCGCCTCCTTCAGCACGGCCTGGAGCCTGACAACAGGCTGTGGATGGTCCTGTCAAATCTGATATAACAAGGAGCTGTTTACAGAACGGTGTCGCCTCCTTCAGCACGGCCTGTAGCCTGACACCAGGCTGTGGATGGTCCTGACAAATCTGATAGAACAAGGAGCTGGTTACAGAACGGTGTCGCCTCCTTCAGCACGGCCTGGAGCCTGACACCAGGCTGTGGATGGTCCTGTCAAATCTGATATAACAAGGAGCTGGTTACAGAACGGTGTAACCTCCTTCAGCACGGCCTGGAGCCTGACACCAGACTGTGGATGGTCCTGTCAAATCTGATATAACAAGGAGCTGGTTACAGAACGGTGTCACCTCCTTCAGCACGGCCTGGAGCTTGACACCAGGATGTGGATGGTCCTGTCAAATCTGATACAACAAGGTGCTGGTTACAGAACGGTGTCGCCTCCTTCAGCACGGCCTGGAGCCTGACACCAGGCTGTGGATGGTCCTGTCAAATCTGATATAACAAGGAGCTGGTTACAGAACGGTGTCACCTCCTTCAGCACGGCCTGGAGCCTGACACCAGGCTGCTAATGGTCCTGTCAAATCTGATATAACAAGGAGCTAGTTACAGAACGGTGTCACCTCCTTCAGCACGGCCTGGAGCCTGACACCAGGCTGTGGATGGTCCTGTCAAATCTGATATAACAAGGGGCTGGTTACAGAACGGTGTCGCCTCCTTCAGCACGGCCTGGAGCCTGACACCAGGCTGTGGATGGTCCTGTCAAATCTGATATAACAGGGAGCTGGTTACAGAACGGTGTCGCCTCCTTCAGCACGGCCTGGAGCCTGACACCAGGCTGTGGATGGTCCTGTCAAATCAGATACAACAAGGAGCTGGTTACAGAACGGTGTCGCCTCCTTCGGCACGGCCTGGAGCCTGACACCAGGCTGTGGATGGTCCTGTCAAATCTGATATAACAAGGAGCTGGTTACAGAACGGTGTCGCCTCCTTCGGCACGGCCTGGAGCCTGACACCAGGCTGTGAATGGTCCTGTCAAATCTGATATAACAAAGAGTTGGTTACAGAACGGTGTCGCCTCCTTCAGCACGGACTGGAGCCTGACACCAGGCTGTGGATGGTCCTGTCAAATCTGATATAACAAGGAGCTGGTTACAGAACAGTGTCACCTCCATCAGCACGGCCTGGAGCCTGACACCAGGCTGTGGATGGTCCTGTCAAATCTGATAGAACAAGGTGCTGGTTACAGAACGGTGTCGCCTCCTTCAGCACGGCCTGGAGCCTGACACCAGGCTGTGGATGGTCCTGTCAAATCTGATATAACATGGAGCTGGTTACAGAACGGTGTCGCCTCTTCAGCACGGCATGGAGCCTGACACCAGGCTGTGGATGGTCCTGTCAAACCTGATATAACAAGGATCTGGTTACAGAACGGTGTCGCCTCTTCAGCATGGCCTGGAGCCTGACACCAGGCTGTGGATGGTCCTGTCAAATCTGATATAACAAGGAGCTGGTTACAGAACGATGTCGCCTCCTTCAGCACAGCCTGGAGCCTGACACCAGGCTGTGGATGGTCCTGTCAAATCTGATACAACAAGGAGCTGGTTACAGAACGGTGTCGCCTCCTTCAGCACGGCCTGGAGCCTGACACCAGGCTGTGGATGGGCCTGTCAAATCTGATATAACAAGGAGCTGGTTACAGAACGGTGTCGCCTCCTTCAGCACGGCCTGGAGCCTTACACCAGGCTGTGGATGGTCCTGTCAAATCTGATATAACAAGGAGCTGGTTACTGAACGGTGTCACCTCCTTCAGCACGGCCTGGAGCCTGACACCAGGCTGTGGATGGTCCTGTCAAATCTGATATAACATGGAGCTGGTTACAGAACGGTGTCGCCTCTTCAGCACGGCCTGGAGCCTGACACCAGGCTGTGGATGGTCCTGTCAAATCTGATATAACAAGGAGCTGGTTACAGAACGGTGTCGCCTCCTTCAGCACGGCCTGGAGCCTGACACCAGGCTGTGGATGGTCCTGTCAAATCTGATATAACAAGGAACTGGTTACAGAATGGTGTCGCCTCCTTCAGCACGGCCTGGAGCCTGACACCAGGCTGTGGATGGTCCTGTCAAATCTGATATAACAAGGAGCTGGTTACAGAACGGTGTCACCTCCTTCAGCACGGCCTGGAGACTGACACCAGGCTGTGGATGGTCCTGTCAAATCTGATATAACACGGAGCTGGTTACAGAACGGTGTCGCCTCCTTCAGCACGGCCTGGAGCCTGACATCAGGCTGTGGATGGTCCTGTCAAATCTGATATAACAAGGTGCTGGTTACAGAACGGTGTCGCCTCCTTCAGCACGGCCTGGAGCCTGACACCAGGCTGTGGATGGTCCTGTCAAATCTGATATAACAAGGAGCTGGTTACAGAACGGTGTCACCTCCTTCAGCACGGCCTGGAGCCTGACACCAGGCTGTGGATAGTCCTGTCAAATCTGATATAACAAGGAGCTGGTTACAGAACGGTGTCGCCTCCTTCAGCACGGCCTGGAGCCTGACACCAGGCTGTGGATGGTACTGTCAAATCTGATATAACAAGGAGCTGGTTACAGAACGGTGTCACCTCCTTCAGCACGGCCTGGAGCCTGACACCAGGCTGTGGGTGGGCCTGTCAAATCTGATATAACAAGGAGCTGGTTACAGAACGGTGTCGCCTCCTTCAGCACGGCCTGGAGCCTGACACCAGGCTGTGGATGGTCCTGTCAAATCTGATATAACAAGGAGCTGGTTACAGAACGGTGTCGCCTCCTTCAGCACGGCCTGGAGCCTGACACCAGGCTGTGGATGGTCCTGTCAAATCTGATATAACAAGGAGCTGGTTACAGAACGGTGTCGCCTCCTTCAGCACGGCCTGGAGCCTGACACCAGGCTGTGGATGCTCCAGTCAAATCTGATATAACAAGGAGCTGGTTACAGAACGGTGTCGCCTCCTTCAGCACGGCCTGGAGCCTGACACCAGGCTGTGGATGGTCCTATCAAATCTGATATAACATGGAGCTGGTTTCAGAACGGTGTCGCCTCCTTCAGCACGGCCTGGAGCCTGACACCAGGCTGTGGATGGTCCTGTCAAATCTGATATAACAAGGAGCTGGTTACAGAACGGTGTCGCCTCCTTCAGCACGGCCTGGAGCCTGACACCAGGCTGTGGGTGGTCCTGTCAAATCTGATATAACAAGGTGCTGGTTACAGAACGGTGTCGCCTCCTTCAGCACGGACTGGAGCCTGACACCAGGCTGTGGATGGTCCTGTCAAATCTGATATAACACGGTGCTGGTTACAGAACGGTGTCGCCTCCTTCAGCACGGCCTGGAGCCTGACACCAGGCTGTGGATGGTCCTGTCAAATCTGATATAACACGGTGCTGGTTACAGAACGGTGTCGCCTCCTTCAGCACGGTCTGGAGCCTGACACCAGGATGTGGATGGTCCTGTCAAATCTGAGATAACAAGGAGCTGGTTACAGAACGGTGTCGCCTCCTTCAGCACGGACTGGAGCCTGACACCAGGCTGTGGATGGTCCTATCAAATCTGATATAACTAGGTGCTTGTTACAGAATGGTGTCACCTCCTTCAGCACGGCCTGGAGCCTGACACCAGGCTGTGGATGGTCCTGTCAAACCTGATATAACAAGGAGCTGGTTACAGAACGGTGTCGCCTCCTTCAGCACGGCCTGGAGCCTGACACCAGGCTGTGGATGGTCCTATCAAATCTAATATAACAAGGAGCTGGTTACAGAACGGTGTCGCCTCCTTCAGCACGGCCTGGAGCCTGACACCAGGCTGTGGATGGTCCTGTCAAATCTGATATAACAAGGTGCTGGTTACAGAACGGTGTCACCTCCTTCAGCACGGCCTGGAGCCTGACACCAGTCTGTGGATGGTCCTGTCAAATCTGATATAACAAGGAGCTGGTTACAGAACGGTGTCGCCTCCTTCAGCACGGCCTGGAGCCTGACACCAGGCTGTGGATGGTCCTGTCAAATCTGATATAACAAGGAGCTGGTTACAGAACGGTGTCGCCTCCTTCTGCACGGCCTGGAGCCTGACACCAGAGTGTGGATGGTCCTGTCAAACCTGATATAACAAGGAGCTGGTTAAGAACGGTGTCGCCTCCTTCAGCACGGCCTGGAGCCTGACACCAGGCTGTGGATGGTCTTGTCAAATCTGAAACAACACGGAACTGGTTACAGAACGGTGTCGCCTCCTTCAGCACGGCCTGGAGCCTGACACCAGGCTGGGGATGGTCCTGTCAAATCTGATACAACAAGGAGCTGGTTACAGAACGGTGTCATCTCCTTCAGCACGGCCTGGAGTCTGACACCAGTCTGTGGATGGTCCTGTCAAATCTGATACAACAAGGAGCTGGTTACAGAACGGTGTCGCCTCCTTCAGCACGGCCTGGAGCCTGACACCAGGCTGTGGATGGGCCTGTCAAATCTGATATAACAAGGAGCTGGTTACAGAACGGTGTCGCCTCCTTCAGCACGGCCTGGAGCCTGACACCAGGCTGTGGATTGTCCTGTCAAATCTGATATAACAAGGTGCTGGTTACAGAACGGTGTCGCCTCCATCAGCACGGCCTGGAGCCTGACACCAGGCTGTGGATGGTCCTGTCAAATCTGATATAACAAGGAGCTGGTTACAGAACGGTGTCGCCTCCTTCAGCACGGCCTGGAGCCTGACACCAGGATGTGGATGGTCCTGTCAAATCTGAGATAACAAGGAGCTGGTTGCAGAACGGTGTCGCCTCCTTCAGCACGGCCTGGAGCCTGACACCAGGCTGTGGATGGTCCTGTCAAATCTGAAATAACAAGGAGCTGGTTACAGAACGGTGTCGCCTCCTTCAGCACGGCCTGGAGCCTGACACCAGGCTGTGGATGGTCCTGTCAAATCTGATACAACAAGGAGCTGGTTACAGAACGGTGTCACCTCCTTCAGCACGGTCTGGAGCCTGACACCAGGATGTGGATGGTCCTGTCAAATCTGATACAACAAGGAGCTGGTTACAGAACGGTGTCACCTCCTTCAGCACGGTCTGGAGCCTGACACCAGGATGTGGATGGTCCTGTCAAATCTGATATAACATGGAGCTGGTTACAGAACGATGTCACCTCCTTCAGCACGGCCTGGAGCCTGACACCAGGCTGTGGATGGTCCTGTCAAATCTGATATAACAAGGAGCTGGTTACAGAACGGTATCACATCCTTCAGCACGGCATGGAGCCTGACACCAGGCTGTGGATGGTCCTGTCAAATCTGATATAACAAGGAGCTGGTTACAGAACGGTGTCACCTCCTTCAGCACGGCCTGGAGCCTGACACCAGGCTGTGGATGGTCTTGTCAAATCTGAAACAACACGGAACTGGTTACAGAACGGTGTCGCCTCCTTCAGCACGGCCTGGAGCCTGACACCAGGCTGGGGATGGTCCTGTCAAATCTGATATAACAAGGAGCTGGTTACAGAACGGTATCACATCCTTCAGCACGGCATGGAGCCTGACATCAGGCTGTGGATGGGCCTGTCAAATCTGATATAACAAGGAGCTGGTTACAGAACGGTGTCGCCTCCTTCAGCACGGCCTGGAGCCTGACACCAGGCTGTGGATGGTCCTGTCAAATCTGATACAACAAGGAGCTGGTTACAGAACGGTGTCACCTCCTTCAGCACGGCCTGGAGCCTGACACCAGGCTGTGGGTGGTCCTGTCAAATCTGATATAACAAGGAGCTGGTTACAGAACGGTGTCACCTCCTTCAGTACGGCCTGGAGCCTGACACCAGGCTGTGGATGGTCCTGTCAAATCTGATATAACAAGGAGCTGGTTACAGAACGGAGTCGCCTCCTTCAGCACGGCCTGGAGCCTGACACCAGGCTGTGGATGGTCCTGTCAAATCTGATATAACAAGGAGCTGGTTACAGAACGGTGTCACCTCCTTCAGCACGGCCTGGAGCCTGACACCAGGCTGTGGATGGTCCTGTCAAATCTGATACAACAAGGAGCTGGTTACAGAACGGTGTCATCTCCTTCAGCACGGCCTGGAGTCTGACACCAGTCTGTGGATGGTCCTGTCAAATCTGATACAACAAGGAGCTGGTTACAGAACGGTGTCGCCTCCTTCAGCTCGGCCTGGAGCCTGACACCAGGCTGTGGATGGGCCTGTCAAATCTGATATAACAAGGAGCTGGTTACAGAACGGTGTCGCCTCCTTCAGCACGGCCTGGAGCCTGACACCAGGCTGTGGATGGTCCTGTCAAATCTGATATAACACGGTGCTGGTTACAGAACGGTGTCGCCTCCTTCAGCACGGTCTGGAGCCTGACACCAGGCTGTGGATGCTCCTGTCAAATCTGATATAACAAGGAGCTGGTTACAGAACGGTGTCGCCTCCTTCAGCACGGCCTGGAGCCTGACACCAGGCTGTGGATGGTCCTGTCAAATCTGATATAACAAGGAGCTGGTTACAGAACGGTGTCGCCTCCTTCAGCACGGCCTGGAGCCTGACACCAGGCTGTGGATGGTCCTGTCAAATCTGATACAACAAGGAGCTGGATACAGAACGGTGTCGCCTCCTTCAGCAAGGCCTGGAGCCTTACACCAGCCTGTGGATGGTCCAGTCAAATCTGATATAACAAGGAGCTGGTTATACAGAACGGTGTCACCTCCTTCAGCACGGCCTGGAGCCTGACACCAGGCTGTGGATGGTCCTGTCAAATCCGATATAACAAGGAGCTGGTTACAGAACGGTGTCGCCTCCTTCAGCACGGCCTGGAGCCTGACACCAGGCTGTGGATGGTCCTGTCAAATCTGATATAACAAGGAGCTGGTTACTGAACGGTGTCACCTCCTTCAGCACGGCCTGGAGCCTGACACCAGGCTGTGGATGGTCCTGTCAAATCTGATATAACATGGAGCTGGTTACAGAACGGTGTCACCTCCTTCAGCACGGCGAGGAGCCTGACACCAGGCTGTGGATGGTCCTGTCAAATCTGATATAACAAGGAGCTGGTTACAGAACGGTGTCGCCTCTTCAGAACGGCCTGGAGCCTGACACCAGGCTATGGATGGTCCTGTCAAACCTGATATAACAAGGAGCTGGTTACAGAACGGTATCACCTCCTTCAGCACGGCCTGGAGCCTGACACCAGGCTATGGATGGTCCTGTCAAACCTGATATAACAAGGAGCTGGTTACAGAACGGTGTCGCCTCCTTCAGCACGGCCTGGAGCCTGACACCAGGCTGTGGATGGTCCTGTCAAATCTGATATAACAAGGAGCTGGTTACAGAATGGTGTCGCCTCCTTCAGCACGGCCTGGAGCCTGACACCAGAGTGTGGATGGTCCTGTCAATTCTGATATAACAAGGAGCTGGTTACAGAACGGTGTCACCCCCTTCAGCACGGCCTGGAGCCTGACACCAGGCTGTGGATGGTCCTGTCAAATCTGATATAACAAGGAGCTGGTTACAGAACGGTGTCACCTCCTTCAGCACGGCCTGGAGCCTGACACCAGGCTGTGGATGGTCCTGTCAAATCTGATATAACAAGGAGCTGGTTAGAGAACGATGTCGCCTCCTTCAGCACGGCCTGGAGCCTGACACCAGGCTGTGGATGGTCCTGTCAAATCTGATATAACAAGGAGCTGGTTACAGAACGGTGTCACCTCCTTCAGCACGGCCTGGAGCCTGACACCAGGCTGTGGATGGTCCTGTCAAATCTGATATAACAAGGAGCTGGTTACTGAACGGTGTCACCTTCTTCAGCACGGCCTGGAGCCTGACACCAGGCTGTGGATGGTCCTGTCAAATCTGATATAACAAGGAGCTGGTTACAGAATGGTGTCGCCTCCTTCAGCACGGCCTGGAGCCTGACACCAGAGTGTGGATGGTCCTGTCAAATCTGATATAACAAGGAGCTGGTTACAGAACGGTGTCCCCTCCTTCAGCACGGCCTGGAGCCTGACACCAGGCTGTGGGTGGTCCTGTCAAATCTGATACAACAAGGTGCTGGTTACTGAACGGTGTCGCCTCCTTCAGCGCGGCCTGGAGCCTGACACCAGGCTGTGGATGGTCCTGTCAAATCTGATATAACAAGGTGCTGGTTACAGAACGATGTCGCCTCCTTCAGCACGGCCTGGAGCCTGACACCAGGCTGTGGATGGTCCTGTCAAATCTGATATAACAAGGAGCTGGTTACAGAACGGTGTCACCTCCTTCAGCACGGCCTGGAGCCTGACACCAGGCTGTGGATGGTCCTGTCAAATCTGATATAACAAGGAGCTGGTTAGAGAACGATGTCGCCTCCTTCAGCACGGCCTGGAGCCTGACACCAGGCTGTGGATGGTCCTGTCAAATCTGATATAACAAGGAGCTGGTTACAGAATGGTGTCGCCTCCTTCAGCACGGCCTGGAGCCTGACACCAGGCTGTGGATGGTCCTGTCAAATCTGATATAACAAGGAGCTGGTTACAGAACGGTGTCGCCTCCTTCAGCGCGGCCTGGAGCCTGACACCAGGCTGTGGATGGTGCTGTCAAATCTGATATAACAAGGAGCTGGTTACAGAACGGTGCCGCCTCCTTCAGCATGGCCTGGAGCCTGACACCAGGCTGTGGATGGTCCTTTCAAATCTGATATAACAAGGAGCTGGTTACAGAACGGTGTCACCTCCTTCAGCAAGGCCTGGAGCCTGACACCAGGCTGTGGATGGTCCTGTCAAATCTGATATAACAAGGAGCTGGTTACAGAACGGTGCCGCCTCCTTCAGCATGGCCTGGAGCCTGACACCAGGCTGTGGATGGTCCTTTCAAATCTGATATAACAAGGAGCTGGTTACAGAACGGTGTCCCCTCCTTCAGCACGGCCTGGAGCCTGACACCAGGCTGTGGATGGTCCTGTCAAACCTGATATAACAAGGAGCTGGTTACAGAACGGTGTCGCCTCCTTCAGCATGGCCTGGAGCCTGACACCAGGCTGTGGATGGTCCTGTCAAATCTGATATAACAAGGAGCTGGTTACAGAACGGTGTCACCTCCTTCAGCACGGCCTGGAGCTTGACACCAGGATGTGGATGGTCCTGTCAAATCTGATACAACAAGGTGCTGGTTACAGAACGGTGTCGCCTCCTTCAGCACGGCCTGGAGCCTGACACCAGGCTGTGGATGGTCCTGTCAAATCTGATATAACAAGGAGCTGGTTACAGAACGGTGTCACCTCCTTCAGCACGGCCTGGAGCCTGACACCAGGATGTGGATGGTCCTGTCAAATCTGATACAACAAGGTGCTGGTTACAGAACGGTGTCACCTCCTTCAGCACGGCCTGGAGCCTGACACCAGGCTGTGGATGGTCCTGTCAAATCTGATATAACAAGGGGCTGGTTACAGAAAGGTGTCGCCTCCTTCAGCACGGCCTGGAGCCTGACACCAGGCTGTGGATGGTCTTGTCAAATCTGATATAACAAGGAGCTGGTTACAGAACGGTGTCGCCTCCTTCAGCACGGCCTGGAGCCTGACACCAGGCTGTGGATGGTCCTGTCAAATCTGATACAACAAGGAGCTGGTTACAGAACGGTGTCGCCTCCTTCGGCACGGCCTGGAGCCTGACACCAGGCTGTGAATGGTCCTGTCAAATCTGATATAACAAAGAGTTGGTTACAGAACGGTGTCGCCTCCTTCAGCACGGCCTGGAGCCTGACACCAGGCTGTGGATGGTCCTGTCAAACCTGATATAACAAGGAGCTGGTTACAGAACGGTGTCACCTCCTTCAGCACGGACTGGAGCCTGACACCAGGCTGTGGATGGTCCTGTCAAATCTGATATAACAAGGAGCTGGTTACAGAATGGTGTCGCCTCCTTCAGCACGGCCTGGAGCCTGACACCAGGCTGTGGGTGGTCCTGTCAAATCTGATAGAACAAGGTGCTGGTTACAGAACGGTGTCGCCTCTTCAGCACGGCATGGAGCCTGACACCAGGCTGTGGATGGTCCTGTCAAACCTGATATAACAAGGAGCTGGTTACAGAACGGTGTCGCCTCTTCAGCACGGCCTGGAGCCTGACACCAGGCTGCGGATGGTCCTGTCAAATCTGATAGAACAAGGAGCTGGTTACAGAACGGTGTCGCCTCCTTCAGCACGGCCTGGAGCCTGTCACCAGGCTGTGGATGGTCCTGTCAAATCTGATATAACAAGGAGCTGGTTACAGAACGGTGTCGCCTCCTTCAGCACGGCCTGGAGCCTGACACCAGGCTGTGGATGGTCCTGTCAAATCTGATATAACAAGGAGCTGGTTACAGAACGGTGTCGCCTCCTTCAGCACGGCCTGGAGCCTGACACCTGGCTGTGTATGGTCCTGTCAAATCTGATATAACAAGGAGCTGGTTACAAAACGGTGTCACCTCCTTCAGCACGGCCTGGAGCCTGACACCAGGCTGTGGATGGTCCTGTCAAATCTGAGATAACAAGGAGCTGGTTACAGAACGGTGTCGCCTCCTTCAGCACGGCCTGGAGCCTGACACCAGGCTGTGGATGGTCCTGTCAAATCTGATATAACAAGGAGCTGGTTACAGAACGGTGTCACCTCCATCAGCACGGCCTGGAGCCTGACACCAGGCTGTGGATGGTCCTGTCAAATCTGATATAACAAGGAGCTGGTTACAGAACGGTGTCACCTCCATCAGCACGGCCGGGAGCCTGACACCAGGCTGTGGATGGTCCTGTCAAATCTGATAGAACAATGTGCTGGTTACAGAACGGTGTCACCTCCATCAGCACGGACTGGAGCCTGACACCAGGCTGTGGATGGTCCTGTCAAATCTGATATCACAAGGAGCTGGTTACAGAACGGTGTCACCTCCATCAGCACGGCCTGGAGCCTGACACCAGGCTGTGGATGGTCCTGTCAAATCTGATAGAACAAGGTGCTGGTTACAGAACGGTGTCACCTCCTTCAACACGGCCTGGAGCCTGACACCAGGCTGTGGATGGTCCTGTCAAATCTGATATAACAAGGAGCTGGTTACAGAACGGTGTCGCCTCCTTCAGCACGGCCTGGAGCCTGACACCAGGCTGTGGATGGTCCTGTCAAATCTGATATAACAAGGAGCTGGTTACAGAACGGTGTCGCCTCCTTCAGCACGGCCTGGAGCCTGACACCAGGCTGTGGATGGTCCTGTCAAATCTGATATAACAAGGAGCTGGTTACAGAACGGTGTCACCTCCTTCAGCACGGCCTGCAGCCTGACACCAGGCTGTGGATGGTCCTGTCAAATCTGATATAACAAGGAGCTGGTTACAGAACGGTGTCGCCTCTTCAGCACGGCCTGGAGCCTGACACCAGGCTGTGGATGGTCCTGTCAAATCTGATATAACAAGGAGCTGGTTACACAACGGTGTCGCCTCCATCAGCACGGCCTGGAGCCTGACACCAGGCTGTGGATGGTCCTGTCAAATCTGATATAACAAGGAGCAGGTTACAGAACAGTGTCGCCTCCTTCAGCACGGCCTGGAGCCTGACACCAGGCTGTGGATGGTCCTGTCAAATCTGATAGAACAAGGAGCTGGTTACAGAACGGTGTCACCTCCTTCAGCACGGCCTGGAGCCTGACACCAGGCTGTGGATTGTCCTGTCAAATCTGATATAACAAGGAGCTGGTTACAGAACGGTGTCACCTCCATCAGCACGGCCTGGAGCCTGAAACCAGGCTGTGGATGGTCCTGTCAAATCTGATATAACAAGGAGCTGGTTACAGAACGGTGTCGCCTCTTCAGCACGGCCTGGAGCCTGACACCAGGCTGTGGATGGTCCTGTCAAATCTGTTATAACAAGGAGCTGGTTACAGAACGGTGTCACCTCCTTCAGCACGGCCTGGAGCCTGACACCAGTCTGTGGATGGTCCTGTCAAATATGATATAACAAGGAGCTGGTTACAGAACGGTGTCGCCTCCTTCAGCACGGCCTGGAGCCTGACACCAGGCTGTGGATGGTCCTGTCAAACCTGATATAACAAGGAGCTGGTTACAGAACGGTGTCGCCTCCTTCAGCATGGCCTGGAGCCTGACACCAGGCTGTGGATGGTCCTGTCAAATCTGATACAACAAGGAGCTGGTTACAGAACGGTGTCGCCTCCTTCAGCACGGCCTGGAGCCTGACACCAGGATGTGGATGGTCCTGTCAAATCTGATACAACAAGGTGCTGGTTACAGAACGGTGTCACCTCCTTCAGCACGGCCTGGAGCCTGACACCAGGCTGTGGATGGTCCTGTCAAATCTGATATAACAAGGGGCTAGTTACAGAAAGGTGTCGCCTCCTTCAGCACGGCCTGGAGCCTGACACCAGGCTGTGGATGGTCCTGTCAAATCTGATATAACAAGGAGCTGGTTACAGAACGGTGTCGCCTCCTTCAGCACGGCCTGGAGCCCGACACCAGGCTGTGGATGGTCCTGTCAAATCTGATACAACAAGGAGCTGGATACAGAACGGTGTCGACTCCTTCAGCACGGCCTGGAGCCTGACACCAGGCTGTGGATGGTCCTGTCAAATCTGATATAACAAGGAGCTGGTTACTGAACGGTGTCACCTCCTTCAGCACGGCCTGGAGCCTGACACCAGGCTGTGGATGGTCCTGTCAAATCTGATATAACAAGGAGCTGGTTACTGAACGGTGTCACCTCCTTCAGCACGGCCTGGAGCCTGACACCAGGCTGTGGATGGTCCTGTCAAATCTGATATAACAAGGAGCTGGATACAGAACGGTGTCACCACCTTCAACACGGCCTGGAGCCTGACACCAGACTGTGGATGGTCCTGTCAAATCTGATATAACAAGGTTCTGGTTACAGAACGGTGTCGCCTCCTTCAGCACGGCCTGGAGCCTGACACCAGGCTGTGGATGGTCCTGTCAAATCTGATATAACAAGGTTCTGGTTACAGAACGGTGTCGCCTCCTTCAGCACGGCCTGGAGCCTGACACCAGGCTGTGGATGGTCCTGTCAAATCTGAGATAACAAGGAGCTGGTTACAGAACGGTGTCGCCTCCTTCAGCACGGCCTGGAGCCTGACACCAGGCTGTGGATGGTCCTGTCAAATCTGATATAACAAGGAGCTGGTTACAGAACGGTGTCACCTCCATCAGCACGGCCTGGAGCCTGACACCAGGCTGTGGATGGTCCTGTCAAATCTGATATAACAAGGAGCTGGTTACAGAACGGTGTCACCTCCATCAGCACGGCCGGGAGCCTGACACCAGGCTGTGGATGGTCCTGTCAAATCTGATAGAACAATGTGCTGGTTACAGAACGGTGTCACCTCCATCAGCACGGACTGGAGCCTGACACCAGGCTATGGATGGTCCTGTCAAATCTGATATCACAAGGAGCTGGTTACAGAACGGTGTCACCTCCATCAGCACGGCCTGGAGCCTGACACCAGGCTGTGGATGGTCCTGTCAAATCTGATAGAACAAGGTGCTGGTTACAGAACGGTGTCACCTCCTTCAACACGGCCTGGAGCCTGACATCAGGCTGTGGATGGTCCTGTCAAATCTGATATAACAAGGAGCTGGTTACAGAACGGTGTCGCCTCCTTCAGCACGGCCTGGAGCCTGACACCAGGCTGTGGATGGTCCTGTCAAATCTGATATAACAAGGAGCTGGTTACAGAACGGTGTCGCCTCCTTCAGCACGGCCTGGAGCCTTACACCAGGCTGTGGATGGTCCTGTCAAATCTGATATAACAAGGAGCTGGTTACTGAACGGTGTCATCTCCTTCAGCACGGCCTGGAGCCTGACACCAGGCTGTGGATGGTCCTGTCAAATCTGATATAACAAGGAGCTGGTTACACAACGGTGTCGCCTCCATCAGCACGGCCTGGAGCCTGACACCAGGCTGTGGATGGTCCTGTCAAATCTGATATAACAAGGAGCAGGTTACAGAACAGTGTCGCCTCCTTCAGCACGGCCTGGAGCCTGACACCAGGCTGTGGATGGTCCTGTCAAATCTGATAGAACAAGGAGCTGGTTACAGAACGGTGTCACCTCCTTCAGCACGGCCTGGAGCCTGACACCAGGCTGTGGATTGTCCTGTCAAATCTGATATAACAAGGAGCTGGTTACAGAACGGTGTCACCTCCATCAGCACGGCCTGGAGCCTGAAACCAGGCTGTGGATGGTCCTGTCAAATCTGATATAACAAGGTTCTGGTTACAGAACGGTGTCGCCTCCTTCAGCACGGCCTGGAGCCTGACACCAGGCTGTGGATGGTCCTGTCAAATCTGATATAACAAGGTTCTGGTTACAGAACGGTGTCGCCTCCTTCAGCACGGCCTGGAGCCTGACACCAGGCTGTGGATGGTCCTGTCAAATCTGAGATAACAAGGAGCTGGTTACAGAACGGTGTCGCCTCCTTCAGCACGGCCTGGAGCCTGACACCAGGCTGTGGATGGTCCTGTCAAATCTGATATAACAAGGAGCTGGTTACAGAACGGTGTCACCTCCATCAGCACGGCCTGGAGCCTGACACCAGGCTGTGGATGGTCCTGTCAAATCTGATATAACAAGGAGCTGGTTACAGAACGGTGTCACCTCCATCAGCACGGCCGGGAGCCTGACACCAGGCTGTGGATGGTCCTGTCAAATCTGATAGAACAATGTGCTGGTTACAGAACGGTGTCACCTCCATCAGCACGGACTGGAGCCTGACACCAGGCTATGGATGGTCCTGTCAAATCTGATATCACAAGGAGCTGGTTACAGAACGGTGTCACCTCCATCAGCACGGCCTGGAGCCTGACACCAGGCTGTGGATGGTCCTGTCAAATCTGATAGAACAAGGTGCTGGTTACAGAACGGTGTCACCTCCTTCAACACGGCCTGGAGCCTGACATCAGGCTGTGGATGGTCCTGTCAAATCTGATATAACAAGGAGCTGGTTACAGAACGGTGTCGCCTCCTTCAGCACGGCCTGGAGCCTGACACCAGGCTGTGGATGGTCCTGTCAAATCTGATATAACAAGGAGCTGGTTACAGAACGGTGTCGCCTCCTTCAGCACGGCCTGGAGCCTTACACCAGGCTGTGGATGGTCCTGTCAAATCTGATATA
This sequence comes from Scyliorhinus torazame, assembly GCF_047496885.1. NCBI lineage: Eukaryota > Metazoa > Chordata > Chondrichthyes > Carcharhiniformes > Scyliorhinidae > Scyliorhinus > Scyliorhinus torazame. The sequence continues at coordinate 200,550 of NW_027307982.1, read as the reverse complement.
ACAAGGAGCTGGTTACTGAACGGTGTCATCTCCTTCAGCACGGCCTGGAGCCTGACACCAGGCTGTGGATGGTCCTGTCAAATCTGATATAACAAGGAGCTGGTTACACAACGGTGTCGCCTCCATCAGCACGGCCTGGAGCCTGACACCAGGCTGTGGATGGTCCTGTCAAATCTGATATAACAAGGAGCAGGTTACAGAACAGTGTCGCCTCCTTCAGCACGGCCTGGAGCCTGACACCAGGCTGTGGATGGTCCTGTCAAATCTGATAGAACAAGGAGCTGGTTACAGAACGGTGTCACCTCCTTCAGCACGGCCTGGAGCCTGACACCAGGCTGTGGATTGTCCTGTCAAATCTGATATAACAAGGAGCTGGTTACAGAACGGTGTCACCTCCATCAGCACGGCCTGGAGCCTGAAACCAGGCTGTGGATGGTCCTGTCAAATCTGATATAACAAGGAGCTGGTTACAGAACGGTGTCGCCTCTTCAGCACGGCCTGGAGCCTGACACCTGGCTGTGGATGGTCCTGTCAAATCTGTTATAACAAGGAGCTGGTTACAGAACGGTGTCACCTCCTTCAGCACGGCCTGGAGCCTGACACCAGTCTGTGGATGGTCCTGTCAAATATGATATAACAAGGAGCTGGTTACAGAACGGTGTCGCCTCCTTCAGCACGGCCTGGAGCCTGACACCAGGCTGTGGATGGTCCTGTCAAACCTGATATAACAAGGAGCTGGTTACAGAACGGTGTCGCCTCCTTCAGCATGGCCTGGAGCCTGACACCAGGCTGTGGATGGTCCTGTCAAATCTGATACAACAAGGAGCTGGTTACAGAACGGTGTCGCCTCCTTCAGCACGGCCTGGAGCCTGACACCAGGATGTGGATGGTCCTGTCAAATCTGATACAACAAGGTGCTGGTTACAGAACGGTGTCACCTCCTTCAGCACGGCCTGGAGCCTGACACCAGGCTGTGGATGGTCCTGTCAAATCTGATATAACAAGGGGCTAGTTACAGAAAGGTGTCGCCTCCTTCAGCACGGCCTGGAGCCTGACACCAGGCTGTGGATGGTCCTGTCAAATCTGATATAACAAGGAGCTGGTTACAGAACGGTGTCGCCTCCTTCAGCACGGCCTGGAGCCCGACACCAGGCTGTGGATGGTCCTGTCAAATCTGATACAACAAGGAGCTGGATACAGAACGGTGTCGACTCCTTCAGCACGGCCTGGAGCCTGACACCAGGCTGTGGATGGTCCTGTCAAATCTGATATAACAAGGAGCTGGTTACTGAACGGTGTCACCTCCTTCAGCACGGCCTGGAGCCTGACACCAGGCTGTGGATGGTCCTGTCAAATCTGATATAACAAGGAGCTGGTTACTGAACGGTGTCACCTCCTTCAGCACGGCCTGGAGCCTGACACCAGGCTGTGGATGGTCCTGTCAAATCTGATATAACAAGGAGCTGGATACAGAACGGTGTCACCACCTTCAACACGGCCTGGAGCCTGACACCAGACTGTGGATGGTCCTGTCAAATCTGATATAACAAGGTTCTGGTTACAGAACGGTGTCGCCTCCTTCAGCACGGCCTGGAGCCTGACACCAGGCTGTGGATGGTCCTGTCAAATCTGATATAACAAGGTTCTGGTTACAGAACGGTGTCGCCTCCTTCAGCACGGCCTGGAGCCTGACACCAGGCTGTGGATGGTCCTGTCGAATCTGATATAACAAGGAGCTGGTTACAGAACGGTGTCGCCTCCTTCAGCACGGCCTGGAGCCTGACACCAGGCTGTGGGTGGTCCTGTCAAATATGATATAACAAGGAGCTGGTTACAGAACGGTGTCGCCTCCTTCAGCACAGCCTGGAGCCTGACACCAGGCTGTGGATGGTCCTGTCAAACCTGATATAACAAGGAGCTGGTTACAGAACGGTGTCGCCTCCTTCAGCATGGCCTGGAGCCTGACACCAGGCTGTGGATGGTCCTGTCAAATCTGATACAACAAGGAGCTGGTTACAGAACGGTGTCACCTCCTTCAGCACGGCCTGGAGCCTGACACCAGGATGTGGATGGTCCTGTCAAATCTGATACAACAAGGTGCTGGTTACAGAACGGTGTCACCTCCTTCAGCACGGCCTGGAGCCTGACACCAGGCTATGGATGGTCCTGTCAAATATGATATAACAAGGGGCTGGTTACAGAAAGGTGTCGCCTCCTTCAGCACGGCCTGGAGCCTGACACCAGGCTGTGGATGGTCTTGTCAAATCTGATATAACAAGGAGCTGGTTACAGAACGGTGTCGCCTCCTTCAGCACGGCCTGGAGCCTGACACCAGGCTGTGGATGGTCCTGTCAAATCAGATACAACAAGGAGCTGGTTACAGAACGGTGTCGCCTCCTTCGGCACGGCCTGGAGCCTGACACCAGGCTGTGAATGGTCCTGTCAAATCTGATATAACAAAGAGTTGGTTACAGAACGGTGTCGCCTCCTTCAGCACGGCCTGGAGCCTGACACCAGGCTGTGGATGGTCCTGTCAAACCTGATATAACAAGGAGCTGGTTATAGAAAGGTGTCACCTCCTTCAGCACGGACTGGAGCCTGACACCAGGCTGTGGATGGTCCTGTCAAATCTGATATAACAAGGAGCTGGTTACAGAACAGTGTCACCTCCATCAGCACGGCCTGGAGCCTGACACCAGGCTGTGGATGGTCCTGTCAAATCTGATAGAACAAGGTGCTGGTTACAGAACGGTGTCGCCTCCTTCAGCATGGCCTGGAGCCTGACACCAGGCTGTGGATGGTCCTGTCAAATCTGATATAACATGGAGCTGGTTACAGAACGGTGTCGCCTCTTCAGCACGGCCTGGAGCCTGACACCAGGCTGTGGATGGTCCTGTCAAATCTGATATAACAAGGAGCTGGTTACAGAACGGTGTCACCTCCTTCAGCACGGCCTGGAGCCTGACACCAGGCTGTGGATGGTCCTGTCAAATCTGATATAACAAGGAGCTGGTTACAGAACGGTGTCGCCTCCTTCAGCACGGCCTGGAGCCTGACACCAGGCTGTGGATGGTCCTGTCGAATCTGATATAACAAGGAGCTGGTTACAGAACGGTGTCACCTCCTTCAGCACGGCCTGGAGCCTGACACCAGGCTGTGTATGGTCCTGTCAAATCTGATATAACAAGGAGCTGGTTACAGAACGGTGTCGCCTCCTTCAGCACGGCCTGGAGCCTGACACCAGGCTGTGGATGGTCCTGTCAAATCTGATACAACAAGGAGCTGGTTACAGAACGGTGTCGCCTCCTTCAGCACGGCCTGGAGCCTGACACCAGGCTGTGGATGGTCCTGTCAAATCTGATATAACAAGGAGCTGGTTACAGAACGGTGTCGCCTCCTTCAGCACGGCCTGGAGCCTGACACCAGGCTGTGGATGGTCCTGTCAAATCTGATATAACAAGGTGCTGGTTACAGAACGGTGTCACCTCCTTCAGCACGGCCTGGAGCCTGACACCAGGCTGTGGATGGCCCTGTCAAATCTGATATAACAAGGAGCTGGTTACAGAACGGTGTCTCCTCCTTCAGCACGGCCTGGAGCCTGACACCAGGCTGTGGATGGTCCTGTCATATCTGATACAACAAGGAGCTGGTTACAGAACGGTGTCACCTCCTTCAGCACGGCCTGGAGCCTGACACCAGGCTGTGGATGGTCCTGTCAAATCTGATACAACAAGGAGCTGGTCACAGAACGGTGTCGCCTCCTTCAGCACGGCCTGGAGCCTGACACCAGGCTGTGTATGGTCCTTTCAAATCTGATATAACAAGGAGCTGGTTACAGAACGGTGTCGCCTCCTTCAGCACGGGCTGGAGCCTGACACCAGGCTGTGGATGGTCCTGTCAAATCTGATATAACAAGGAGCTGGTTACAGAACGGTGTCACCTCCATCAGCACGGCCTGGAGCCTGACACCAGGCTGTGGATGGTCCTGTCAAATCTGATAGAACAATGTGCTGGTTACAGAACGGTGTCGCCTCCTTCAGCACGGGCTGGAGCCTGACACCAGGCTGTGGATGGTCCTGTCAAATCTGATATAACAAGGAGCTGGTTACTGAACGGTGTCACCTCCTTCAGCATGGCCTGGAGCCTGACACCAGGCTGTGGGTGGTCCTGTCAAATCTGATATAACAAGGAGCTGGTTACAGAACGGTGTCGCCTCCTTCAGCACGGCCTGGAGTCTGACACCAGACTGTGGATGGTCCAGTCGAATCTGATATAACAAGGTTCTGGTTACAGAACGGTGTCGCCTCCTTCAGCACGGCCTGGAGCCTGACACCAGGCTGTGGATGGTCCTGTCAAATCTGATATAACAAGGAGCTGGTTACAGAACGGTGTCGCCTCCTTCAGCACGGCCTGGAGCCTGACACCAGGCTGTGGATGGTCCTGTCAAATCTGATATAACAAGGTTCTGGTTACAGAACCCTGTCGCCTCCTTCAGCACGGCCTGGAGCCTGACACCAGGCTGTGGATGGTCCTGTCGAATCTGATATAACAAGGAGCTGGTTACAGAACGGTGTCACCTCCTTGAGCACGGCCTGGAGCCTGACACCAGGCTGTGGATGGTCCTGTCAAACCTGATATAACAAGGAGCTGGTTACAGAACGGTGTCGCCTCCTTCAGCACGGCCTGGAGCCTGACACCAGGCTGTGGATGGTCCTGTCAAATCTGATACAACAAGGAGCTGGTTACAGAACGGTGTCACCTCCTTCAGCACGGCCTGGAGCCTGACACCAGGATGTGGATGGTCCTGTCAAATCTGATACAACAAGGTGCTGGTTACAGAACGGTGTCACCTCCTTCAGCACGGCCTGGAGCCTGACACCAGGCTGTGGATGGTCCTGTCAAATCTGATATAACAAGGGGCTAGTTACAGAAAGGTGTCGCCTCCTTCAGCACGGCCTGGAGCCTGACACCTGGCTGTGGATGGTCCTGTCAAATCTGATATAACAAGGAGCTGGTTACAGAACGGTGTCGCCTCCTTCAGCACGGCCTGGAGCCCGACACCAGGCTGTGGATGGTCCTGTCAAATCTGATACAACAAGGAGCTGGATACAGAACGGTGTCGACTCCTTCAGCACGGCCTGGAGCCTGACACCAGGCTGTGGATGGTCCTGTCAAATCTGATATAACAAGGAGCTGGTTACTGAACGGTGTCACCTCCTTCAGCACGGCCTGGAGCCTGACACCAGGCTGTGGATGGTCCTGTCAAATCTGATATAACAAGGAGCTGGTTACTGAACGGTGTCACCACCTTCAGCACGGCCTGGAGCCTGACACCAGACTGTGGATGGTCCTGTCAAATCTGATATAACAAGGTTCTGGTTACAGAACGGTGTCGCCTCCTTCAGCACGGCCTGGAGCCTGACACCAGGCTGTGGATGGTCCTGTCGAATCTGATATAACAAGGAGCTGGTTATAGAACGGTGTCGCCTCCTTCAGCACGGCCTGGAGCCTGACACCAGGCTGTGGATGGTCCTGTCAAATATGATATAACAAGGAGCTGGTTACAGAACGGTGTCGCCTCCTTCAGCACAGCCTGGAGCCTGACACCAGGCTGTGGATGGTCCTGTCAAACCTGATATAACAAGGAGCTGGTTACAGAACGGTGTCGCCTCCTTCAGCATGGCCTGGAGCCTGACACCAGGCTGTGGATGGTCCTGTCAAATCTGATACAACAAGGAGCTGGTTACAGAACGGTGTCACCTCCTTCAGCACGGCCTGGAGCCTGACACCAGGCTGTGGATGGCCCTGTCAAATCTGATATAACATGGAGCTGGTTACAGAACGGTGTCGCCTCCTTCAGCACGGCCTGGAGCCTGACACCAGGCTGTGGATGGTCCTGTCAAATCTGATACAACAAGGAGCTGGTTACAGAACGGTGTCGCCTCCTTCAGCACGGCCTGGAGCCTGACACCAGGCTGTGGATGGTCCTGTCAAATCTGATATAACAAGGAGCTGGTTACAGAACGGTGTCGCCTCCTTCAGCACGGCCTGGAGCCTGACACCAGGCTGTGGATGGTCTTGTCAAATCTGATATAACAAGGAGCTGGTTACAGAACGGTGTCGCCTCCTTCAGCACGGCCTGGAGCCTGACACCAGGCTGTGGATGGTCCTGTCAAATCTGATATAACAAGGAGCTGGTTACAGAACGGTGTCGCCTCCTTCAGCACGGCCTGGAGCCTGACACCAGGCTGTGGCTGGTCCTGTCAAATCTGATATAACAAGGAGCTGGTTACAGAACGGTGTCGCCTCCTTCAGCACGGCCTGGAGCCTGACACCAGGATGTGGATGGTCCTGTCAAATCTGATACAACAAGGTGCTGGTTACAGAACGGTGTCACCTCCTTCAGCACGGCCTGGAGCCTGACACCAGGCTGTGGATGGTCCTGTCAAATCAGATACAACAAGGAGCTGGTTACAGAACGGTGTCGCCTCCTTCGGCACGGCCTGGAGCCTGACACCAGGCTGTGAATGGTCCTGTCAAATCTGATATAACAAAGAGTTGGTTACAGAACGGTGTCGCCTCCTTCAGCACGGCCTGGAGCCTGACACCAGGCTGTGGATGGTCCTGTCAAACCTGATATAACAAGGAGCTGGTTATAGAACGGTGTCACCTCCTTCAGCACGGACTGGAGCCTGACACCAGGCTGTGGATGGTCCTGTCAAATCTGATATAACAAGGAGCTGGTTACAGAACAGTGTCACCTCCATCAGCACGGCATGGAGCCTGACACCAGGCTGTGGATGGTCCTGTCACATCTGATAGAACAAGGTGCTGGTTACAGAACGGTGTCGCCTCCTTCAGCATGGCCTGGAGCCTGACACCAGGCTGTGGATGGTCCTGTCAAATCTGATAGAACAAGGTGCTGGTTACAGAACGGTGTCGCCTCCTTCAGCATGGCCTGGAGCCTGACACCAGGCTGTGGATGGTCCTGTCAAATCTGATATAACATGGAGCTGGTTACAGAACGGTGTCGCCTCTTCAGCACGGCCTGGAGCCTGACACCAGGCTGTGGATGGTCCTGTCAAATCTGATATAACAAGGAGCTGGTTACAGAACGGTGTCACCTCCTTCAGCACGGCCTGGAGCCTGACACCAGGCTGTGGATGGTCCTGTCAAATCTGATACAACAAGGAGCTGGTTACAGAACGGTGTCGCCTCCTTCAGCACGGCCTGGAGCCTGACACCAGGCTGTGGATGGTACTGTCAAATCTGATATAACAAGGAGCTGGTTACAGAACGGTGTCACCTCCTTCAGCACGGTCTGGAGCCTGACACCAGGCTGTGGATGGTCCTGTCAAATCTGATATTACAAGGAGCTGGTTACAGAACGGTGTCGCCTCCTTCAGCACGGCCTGGAGCCTGACACCAGGCTGTGTATGGTCCTGTCAAATCTGATATAACAAGGAGCTGGTTACAGAACAGTGTCGCCTCCTTCAGCACGGCCTGGAGCCTGACACCAGGCTGTGGATGGTCCTGTCAAATCTGATATAACAAGGAGCTGGTTACAGAACAGTGTCGCCTCCTTCAGCACGGCCTGGAGCCTGACACCAGGCTGTGGATGGTCCTGTCAAATCTGAGATAACAAGGAGCTGGTTACAGAACGGTGTCGCCTCCTTCAGCACGGCCTGGAGCCTTACACCAGGCTGTGGATGGTCCTGTCAAATCTGATATAACAAGGAGCTGGTTACAGAACGGTGTCACCTCCTTCAGCACGGCCTGGAGCCTGACACCAGGCTGTGGATGGTCCTGTCAAATCTGATATAACAAGGAGCTGGTTACAGAACGGTGTCGCCTCCTTCAGCACGGCCTGGAGCCTGACATCAGGCTGTGGATGGTCCTGTCACCCCTGATATAACAAGGTGCTGGTTACAGAACGGTGTCGCCTCCTTCAGCATGGCCTGGAGCCTGACACCAGGCTGTGGATGGTCCTGTCAAATCTGATATAACAAGGAGCTGGTTACAGAACGGTGTCACCTCCATCAGCACGGCCTGGAGCCTGACACCAGGCTGTGGATGGTCCTGTCAAATCTGATATAACAAGGAGCTGGTTACAGAACGGTGTCGCCTCCTTCAGCATGGCCTGGAGCCTGACACCAGGCTGTGGATGGTCCTGTCAAATCTGATAGAACAATGTGCTGGTTACAGAACGGTGTCACCTCCATCAGCACGGACTGGAGCCTGACACCAGGCTGTGGATGGTCCTGTCAAATCTGATATCACACGGAGCTGGTTACAGAACGGTGTCGCCTCCTTCAGCACGGCCTGGAGCCTGACACCAGGCTGTGGATGGTCCTGTCAAATCTGATATAACAAGGAGCTGGTTACAGAACGGTGTCGCCTCCTTCAGCACGGCCTGGAGCCTGACACCAGGCTGTGGATGGTCCTGTCAAATCTGATATAACAAGGAGCTGGTTACAGGACGGTGTCGCCTCCTTCAGCACGGCCTGGAGCCTGACACCAGGCTGTGGATGGTCCTGTCAAATCTGATATAACAAGGAGCTGGTTACAGAACTGTGTCACCTCCATCAGCACGGCCTGGAGCCTGACACCAGGCTGTGGATGGTCCTGTCAAATCTGATAGAACAATGTGCTGGTTACAGAACGGTGTCACCTCCATCAGCACGGACTGGAGCCTGACACCAGGCTGTGGATGGTCCTGTCAAATCTGATATCACAAGGAGCTGGTTACAGAACGGTGTCACCTCCATCAGCACGGCCTGGAGCCTGACACCAGGCTGTGGATGGTCCTGTCAAATCTGATAGAACAAGGAGCTGGTTACAGAACGGTGTCACCTCCTTCAACACGGCCTGGAGCCTGACACCAGGCTGTGGATGGTCCTGTCAAATCTGATATAACAAGGAGCTGGTTACAGAACGGTGTCGCCTCCTTCAGCACGGCCTGGGGCCTGACACCAGGCTGTGTATGGTCCTGTCAAATCTGATATAACAAGGAGCTGGTTACAGAACGGTGTCACCTCCTTCAACACGGCCTGGAGCCTGACACCAGGCTGTGGATGGTCCTGTCAAATCTGATATAACAAGGAGCTGGTTACTGAACGGTGTCGCCTCCTTCAGCACGTCCTGGAGCCTGACACCAGGCTGTGGAAGGTCCTGTCAAATCTGATACAACAAGGAGCTGGTTACAGAACGGTGTCGCCTCCTTCAGCACGGTTTGGAGCCTGACACCAGGCTGTGGATGGTCCTGTCAAATCTGATATAACAAGGAGCTAGTTACAGAACGGTGTCGCCTCCTTCAGCACGGTTTGGAGCCTGACACCAGGCTGTGGATGGTCCTGTCAAATCTGATACAACACGGTACTGGTTACAGTACGGTGTTGCCTCCTTCAGCACGGCCTGGAGCCTGACACCAGGCTGTGGATGGTCCTGTCAAATCTGATATAACAAGGAGCTGGTTACAGAACGGTGTCGCCTCCTTCAGCACGGCCTGGAGCCTGACACCAGGCTGTGGATGGTCCTGTCAAATCTGATATAACACGGTGCTGGTTACAGAACGGTGTCGCCTCCTTCAGCACGGCCTGGAGCCTGACACCAGGCTGTGGATGGTCCTGTCAAATCTGATATAACAAGGAGCTGGTTACAGAACGGTGTCACCTCCATCAGCACGGCCTGGAGCCTGACACCAGGCTGTGGATGGTCCTGTCAAATCTGATAGAACAATGTGCTGGTTACAGAACGGTGTCACCTCCATCAGCACGGACTGGAGCCTGACACCAGGCTGTGGATGGTCCTGTCAAATCTGATATAACAAGGAGCTGGTTACAGAACGGTGTCGCCTCCTTCAGCACGGCCTGGAGCCTGACACCAGGCTGTGGATGGTCCTGTCAAATCTGATATAACAAGGAGCTGGTCACAGAACGGTGTCGCCTCCTTCTGCACGGCCTGGAGCCTGACACCAGGCTGTGGATGGTCCTGTCAAATCTGATATAACAAGGAGCTGGTTACAGAACGGTGTCGCCTCCTTCAGCACGGCCTGGGGCCTGACACCAGGCTGTGTATGGTCCTGTCAAATCTGATATAACAAGGAGCTGGTTACAGAACGGTGTCACCTCCTTCAGCACGGCCTGGAGCCTGACACCAGGCTGTGGATGGTCCTGTCAAATCTGATATAACACTGAGCTGGTTACAGAACGGTGTCGCCTCCTTCAGCACGGCCTGGAGCCTGACACCAGACTGTGGATGGTCCTGTCAAATCTGATATAACAAGGAGCTGGTTACAGAACGGTGTCGCCTCCTTCAGCACGGCCTGGAGCCTGACACCAGGCTGTGGATGGTCCTGTCAAATCTGATATAACAAGGAGCTGGTTACTGAACGGTGTCGCCTCCTTCAGCACGGCCTGGAGCCTGACACCAGACTGTGGATGGTCCTGTCAAATCTGATATAACAAGGAGCTGGTTACAGAATGGTGTCGCCTCCTTCAGCACGGCCTGGAGCCTGACACCAGGCTGTGGATGGACCTGTCAAATCTGATATAACAAGGAGCTGGTTACAGAACGGTGTCACCTCCTTCAGCACGGCCTGGAGCCTGACACCAGGCTGTGTATGGTCCTGTCAAATCTGATACAACAAGGAGCTGGTTACAGAACGGTGTCGCGTCCTTCAGCACGGCCCGGAGCCTGACACCAGGCTGTGGATGGTCCTGTCAAATCTGATATAACAAGGAGCTGGTTACAGAACGGTGTCACCTCCTTCTGCACGGCCTGGAGCCTGACACCAGGCTGTGGATGGACCTGTCAAATCTGATATAACAAGGAGCTGGTTACAGAACGGTGTCACCTCCTTCAGCACGGCCTGGAGCCTGACACCAGGCTGTGTATGGTCCTGTCAAATCTGATATAACAAGGAGCTGGTTACAGAACAGTGTCGCCTCCTTCAGCACGGCCTGGAGCCTGACACCAGGCTGTGGATGGTCCTGTCAAATCTGAGATAACAAGGAGCTGGTTACAGAACGGTGTCGCCTCCTTCAGCACGGCCTGGAGCCTTACACCAGGCTGTGGATGGTCCTGTCAAATCTGATATAACAAGGAGCTGGTTACAGAACGGTGTCACCTCCTTCAGCACGGCCTGGAGCCTGACACCAGGCTGTGGATGGTCCTGTCAAATCTGATATAACAAGGAGCTGGTTACAGAACGGTGTCGCCTCCATCAGCACGGCCTGGAGCCTGACACCAGGCTGTGGATGGTCCTGTCACCCCTGATATAACAAGGTGCTGGTTACAGAACGGTGTCGCCTCCTTCAGCATGGCCTGGAGCCTGACACCAGGCTGTGGATGGTCCTGTCAAATCTGATATAACAAGGAGCTGGTTACAGAACGGTGTCACCTCCATCAGCACGGCTTGGAGCCTGACACCAGGCTGTGGATGGTCCTGTCAAATCTGATATAACAAGGAGCTGGTTACAGAACGGTGTCACCTCCTTCAGCACGGCCTGGAGCCTGACACCAGGCTGTGGATGGTCCTGTCAAATCTGATAGAACAATGTGCTGGTTACAGAACGGTGTCACCTCCATCAGCACGGCCTGGAGCCTGACACCAGGCTGTGGATGGTCCTGTCAAATCTGATATCACACGGAGCTGGTTACAGAACGGTGTCGCCTCCTTCAGCACGGCCTGGAGCCTGACACCAGGCTGTGGATGGTCCTGTCAAATCTGATATAACAAGGAGCTGGTTACAGAACGGTGTCGCCTCCTTCAGCACGGCCTGGAGCCTGACACCAGGCTGTGGATGGTCCTGTCAAATCTGATATAACAAGGAGCTGGTTACAGAACTGTGTCGCCTCCTTCAGCACGGACTGGAGCCTGACACCAGGCTGTGGATGGTCCTGTCAAATCTGATATCACAAGGAGCTGGGTACAGAACGGTGTCACCTCCATCAGCACGGCCTGGGGCCTGACACCAGGCTGTGTATGGTCCTGTCAAATCTGATATAACAAGGAGCTGGTTACAGAACGATGTCGCCTCCTTCAGCACAGCCTGGAGCCTGACACCAGGCTGTGGATGGTCCTGTCAAATCTGATATAACAAGGAGCTGGTTACAGAACGGTGTCACCTCCTTCAACACGGCCTGGAGCCTGACACCAGGCTGTGGATGGTCCTGTCAAATCTGATATAACAAGGAGCTGGTTACAGAACGGTGTCGCCTCCTTCAGCACGGCCTGGGGCCTGACACCAGGCTGTGTATGGTCCTGTCAAATCTGATATAACAAGGAGCTGGTTACAGAACGGTGTCACCTCCTTCAGCACGGCCTGGAGCCTGACACCAGGCTGTGGATGGTCCTGTCAAATCTGATATAACACGGAGCTGGTTACAGAACGGTGTCGCCTCCTTCAGCACGGCCTGGAGCCTGACACCAGGCTGTGGATGGTCCTGTCAAATCTGATATAACAAGGAGCTGGTTACTGAACGGTGTCGCCTCCTTCAGCACGTCCTGGAGCCTGACACCAGGCTGTGGAAGGTCCTGTCAAATCTGATACAACAAGGAGCTGGTTACAGAACGGTGTCGCCTCCTTCAGCACGGTTTGGAGCCTGACACCAGGCTGTGGATGGTCCTGTCAAATCTGATATAACAAGGAGCTAGTTACAGAACGGTGTCGCCTCCTTCAGCACGGTTTGGAGCCTGACACCAGGCTGTGGATGGTCCTGTCAAATCTGATACAACACGGTACTGGTTACAGAACGGTGTTGCCTCCTTCAGCACGGCCTGGAGCCTGACACCAGGCTGTGGATGGTCCTGTCAAATCTGATATAACAAGGAGCTGGTTACAGAACGGGGTCACCTCCATCAGCACGTCCTGGAGCCTGACACCAGGCTGTGGATGGTCCTGTCAAATCTGATAGAACAAGGTGCTGGTTACAGAACGGTGTCGACTCCTTCAGCACGGCCTGGAGCCTGACACCAGGCTGTGGATGGTCCTGTCAAATCTGATATAACAAGGAGCTGGTTACAGAACTGTGTCGCCTCCTTCAGCACGGCCTGGAGCCTGACACCAGGCTGTGGATGGTCCTGTCAAATCTGATATAACAAGGAGCTGGTTACAGAACGGTGTCGCCTCCTTCAGCACGGCCTGGAGCCTGACACCAGGCTGTGGATGGTCCTGTCAAATCTGATATAACAAGGAGCTGGTTACAGACGGTGTCACCTCCTTCAGCACGGCCTGGAGCCTGACACCAGGCTGTGGATGGTCCTGTCAAATCTGATATAACAAGGTTCTGGTTACAGAACGGTGTCGCCTCCTTCTGCACGGCCTGGAGCCTGACACCAGGCTGTGGATGGTCCTGTCAAATCTGATATAACAAGGAGCTGGTTACAGAACGGTGTCGCCTCCTTCAGCACGGCCTGGAGCCTGACACCAGGCTGTGGATGGTCCTGTCAAATCTGATACAACAAGGACCTGGTTACAGAACGGTATCGCCTCCTTCAGCACGGCCTGGAGCCTGACACCACGCTGTGGATGGTCCTGTCAAATCTGATATAACAAGGAGCTGGTTACAGAACGGTGTCGCCTCCTTCAGCACGGCCTGGAGCCTGACACCAGGCTGTGGATGGTCCTGTCAAATCTGATATAACACGGTGCTGGTTACAGAACGGTGTCGCCTCCTTCAGCACGGCCTGGAGCCTGACACCAGGCTGTGGATGGTCCTGTCAAATCTGATATAACACGGTGCTGGTTACAGAACGGTGTCGCCTCCTTCAGCACGGCCTGGAGCCTGACACCAGGCTGTGGATGGTCCTGTCAAATCTGATATAACAAGGAGCTGGTTACAGAACGGTGTCGCCTCCTTCAGTACGTCCTGGAGCCTGACACCAGGCTGTGGATGGTCCTGTCAAATCTGATATAACAAGGTGCTGGTTACAGAACGGTGTCACCTCCATCAGCACGGCCTGGAGCCTGACACCAGGCTGTGGATGGTCCTGTCAAATCTGATAGAAAAATGTGCTGGTTACAGAACGGTGTCACCTCCATCAGCACGGACTGGAGCCTGACACCAGGCTGTGGATGGTCCTGTCAAATCTGATATAACAAGGAGCTGGTTACAGAACTGTGTCGCCTCCTTCAGCACGGCCTGGAGCCTGACACCAGGCTGTGGATGGTCCTGTCAAATCTGATAAAACAAGGTGCTGGTTACAGAACGGTGTCGCCTCCTTCAGCACGGCCTGGAGCCTGACACCAGGCTGTGGATGGTCCTGTCAAATCTGATATAACAAGGAGCTGGTTACAGAACGATGTCGCCTCCTTCAGCACAGCCTGGAGCCTGACACCAGGCTGTGGATGGTCCTGTCAAATCTGATATAACAAGGAGCTGGTTACAGAACGGTGTCGCCTCCTTCAGCACGGCCTGGGGCCTGACACCAGGCTGTGTATGGTCCTGTCAAATCTGATATAACAAGGAGCTGGTTACAGAACGGTGTCACCTCCTTCAGCACGGCCTGGAGCCTGACACCAGGCTGTGGATGGTCCTGTCAAATCTGATATAACAAGGAGCTGGTTACTGAACGGTGTCGCCTCCTTCAGCACGTCCTGGAGCCTGACACCAGGCTGTGGAAGGTCCTGTCAAATCTGATACAACAAGGAGCTGGTTACAGAACGGTGTCACCTCCTTCAGCACGGCCTGGAGCCTGTTACCAGACTGTGATTGGTCCTGTCAAATCTGATATAACAAGGAGCTAGTTACAGAACGGTGTCGCCTCCTTCAGCACGGCCTGGAGCCTGACACCAGGCTGTGGATGGTCCTGTCAAATCTGATACAACAAGGAGCTGGTTACAGAACGGTGTCGCCTCCTTCAGCACGGCCTGGAGCCTGACACCAGGCTGTGGATGGTCCTGTCAAATCTGATATAACACGGAGCTGGTTACAGAACGGTATCACCTCCTTCAGCACGGCCTGGAGCCTGACACCAGGCTGTGGATGGTCCTGTCAAATCTGATACAACACGGAACTGGTTACAGAACGGTGTCGCCTCCTTCAGCAGGGCCTGGAGCCTGACACCAGGCTGTGGATGGTCCTGTCAAATCTGATACAACAAGGAGCTGGTTACAGAACGGTGTCGCCTCCTTCAGCACTGCCTGGAGCCTGACACCAGGCTGTGGATGGTCCTGTCAAATCTGATATAACAAGGAGCTGGTTACAGAACGGTGTCACCTCCTTCAGCACGGCCTGGAGCCTGACACCAGGCTGTGTATGGTCCTGTCAAATCTGATATAACAAGGAGCTGGTTACAGAACAGTGTCGCCTCCTTCAGCACGGCCTGGAGCCTGACACCAGGCTGTGGATGGTCCTGTCA
Organism: Scyliorhinus torazame; assembly: GCF_047496885.1. NCBI lineage: Eukaryota > Metazoa > Chordata > Chondrichthyes > Carcharhiniformes > Scyliorhinidae > Scyliorhinus > Scyliorhinus torazame. The sequence continues at coordinate 185,186 of NW_027307982.1, read as the reverse complement.
AATCTGAGATAACAAGGAGCTGGTTACAGAACGGTGTCGCCTCCTTCAGCACGGCCTGGAGCCTTACACCAGGCTGTGGATGGTCCTGTCAAATCTGATATAACAAGGAGCTGGTTACAGAACGGTGTCACCTCCTTCAGCACGGCCTGGAGCCTGACACCAGGCTGTGGATGGTCCTGTCAAATCTGATATAACAAGGAGCTGGTTACAGAACGGTGTCGCCTCCTTCAGCACGGCCTGGAGCCTGACATCAGGCTGTGGATGGTCCTGTCACCCCTGATATAACAAGGTGCTGGTTACAGAACGGTGTCGCCTCCTTCAGCATGGCCTGGAGCCTGACACCAGGCTGTGGATGGTCCTGTCAAATCTGATATAACAAGGAGCTGGTTACAGAACGGTGTCACCTCCATCAGCACGGCCTGGAGCCTGACACCAGGCTGTGGATGGTCCTGTCAAATCTGATATAACAAGGAGCTGGTTACAGAACGGTGTCACCTCCTTCAGCACGGCCTGGAGCCTGACACCAGGCTGTGGATGGTCCTGTCAAATCTGATAGAACAATGTGCTGGTTACAGAACGGTGTCACCTCCATCAGCACGGACTGGAGCCTGACACCAGGCTGTGGATGGTCCTGTCAAATCTGATATCACACGGAGCTGGTTACAGAACGGTGTCGCCTCCTTCAGCACGGCCTGGAGCCTGACACCAGGCTGTGGATGGTCCTGTCAAATCTGATATAACAAGGAGCTGGTTACAGAACGGTGTCGCCTCCTTCAGCACGGCCTGGAGCCTGACACCAGGCTGTGGATGGTCCTGTCAAATCTGATATAACAAGGAGCTGGTTACAGAACTGTGTCGCCTCCTTCAGCACGGCCTGGAGCCTGACACCAGGCTGTGGATGGTCCTGTCAAATCTGATACAACAAGGAGCTGGTTACAGAACGGTGTCGCCTCCTTCAGCACGGCCTGGAGCCTGACACCAGGCTGTGGATGGTCCTGTCAAATCTGATATAACAAGGAGCTGGTTACAGAACTGTGTCGCCTCCTTCAGCACGGCCTGGAGCCTGACACCAGGCTGTGGATGGTCCTGTCAAATCTGATAGAACAATGTGCTGGTTACAGAACGGTGTCGCCTCCTTCAGCACGGCCTGGGGCCTGACACCAGGCTGTGTATGGTCCTGTCAAATCTGATATAACAAGGAGCTGGTTACAGAACGGTGTCACCTCCTTCAGCACGGCCTGGAGCCTGACACCAGGCTGTGGATGGTCCTGTCAAATCTGATATAACACGGAGCTGGTTACAGAACGGTGTCGCCTCCTTCAGCACGGCCTGGAGCCTGACACCAGGCTGTGGATGGTCCTGTCAAATCTGATATAACAAGGAGCTGGTTACTGAACGGTGTCGCCTCCTTCAGCACGTCCTGGAGCCTGACACCAGGCTGTGGAAGGTCCTGTCAAATCTGATACAACAAGGAGCTGGTTACAGAACGGTGTCGCCTCCTTCAGCACGGTTTGGAGCCTGACACCAGGCTGTGGATGGTCCTGTCAAATCTGATATAACAAGGAGCTAGTTACAGAACGGTGTCGCCTCCTTCAGCACGGTTTGGAGCCTGACACCAGGCTGTGGATGGTCCTGTCAAATCTGATACAACACGGTACTGGTTACAGAACGGTGTTGCCTCCTTCAGCACGGCCTGGAGCCTGACACCAGGCTGTGGATGGTCCTGTCAAATCTGATATAACAAGGAGCTGGTTACAGAACGGGGTCACCTCCATCAGCACGTCCTGGAGACTGACACCAGGCTGTGGATGGTCCTGTCAAATCTGATAGAACAAGGTGCTGGTTACAGAACGGTGTCGCCTCCTTCAGCACGGTTTGGAGCCTGACACCAGGCTGTGGATGGTCCTGTCAAATCTGATATAACAAGGAGCTGGTTACAGAACGGTGTCACCTCCTTCAGCACGGCCTGGAGCCTGACACCAGGCTGTGGATGGTCCTGTCAAATCTGATATAACAAGGAGCTGGTTACAGAACAGTGTCGCCTCCTTCAGCACGGCCTGGGGCCTGACACCAGGCTGTGTATGGTCCTGTCAAATCTGATATAACAAGGAGCTGGTTACAGAACGGTGTCGCCTCCTTCAGCACGGCCTGGAGCCTGACACCAGGCTGTGGATGGTCCTGTCAAATCTGATATAACACGGTGCTGGTTACAGACGGTGTCGCCTCCTTCAGCACGGCCTGGAGCCTGACACCAGGCTGTGGATGGTCCTGTCAAATCTGATAGAACAATGTGCTGGTTACAGAACGGTGTCGCCTCCTTCAGCACGGCCTGGAGCCTGACACCAGGCTGTGGATGGTCCTGTCAAATCTGATATAACAAGGTGCTGGTTACAGAACGGTGTCACCTCCTTCAGCACGGCCTGGAGCCTGACACCAGGCTGTGGATGGTCCTGTCAAATCTGATATAACAAGGAGCTGGTTACAGAACGGTGTCGCCTCCTTCAGCACGGCCTGGGGCCTGACACCAGGCTGTGTATGGTCCTGTCAAATCTGATATAACAAGGAGCTGGTTACAGAACGGTGTCACCTCCTTCAGCACGGCCTGGAGCCTGACACCAGGCTGTGGATGGTCCTGTCAAATCTGATATAACACTGAGCTGGTTACAGAACGGTGTCGCCTCCTTCAGCACGGCCTGGAGCCTGACACCAGGCTGTGGATGGTCCTGTCAAATCTGATATAACAAGGAGCTGGTTACTGAACGGTGTCGCCTCCTTCAGCACGTCCTGGAGCCTGACACCAGGCTGTGGAAGGTCCTGTCAAATCTGATACAACAAGGAGCTGGTTACAGAACGGTGTCACCTCCTTCAGCACGGCCTGGAGCCTGTTACCAGACTGTGATTGGTCCTGTCAAATCTGATATAACAAGGAGCTAGTTACAGAACGGTGTCGCCTCCTTCAGCACGGCCTGGAGCCTGACACCAGGCTGTGGATGGTCCTGTCAAATCTGATATAACACGGAGCTGGTTACAGAACGGTATCACCTCCTTCAGCACGGCCTGGAGCCTGACACCAGGCTGTGGATGGTCCTGTCAAATCTGATACAACACGGAACTGGTTACAGAACGGTGTCGCCTCCTTCAGCAGGGCCTGGAGCCTGACACCAGGCTGTGGATGGTCCTGTCAAATCTGATACAACAAGGAGCTGGTTACAGAACGGTGTTGCCTCCTTCAGCACTGCCTGGAGCCTGACACCAGGCTGTGGATGGTCCTGTCAAATCTGATATAACAAGGAGCTGGTTACAGAACGGTGTCGCCTCCTTCAGCACGGCCTGGAGCCTGACACCAGGCTGTGGATGGTCCTGTCAAATCTGATATAACTAGGAGCTGGTTACAGAATGGTGTCACCTCCTTCAGCACGGCCTGGAGCCTGACACCAGGCTGTGGATGGTCCTGTCAAATCTGATATAACAAGGAGCTGGTTACAGAACGGTGTCGCCTCCTTCAGCACGGCCTGGAGCCTGACACCAGGCTGTGGATGGTCCTGTCAAATCTGATATAACAAGGAGCTGGTTACAGAACGGTGTCGCCTCCTTCAGCACGGCCTGGAGCCTGACACCAGGCTGTGGATGGTCCTGTCAAATCTGATATAACAAGGAGCTGGTTACAGTACGGTGTCGCCTCCTTCAGCACGGCCTGGAGCCTGACACCAGGCTGTGGATGGTCCTGTCAAATCTGATATAACAAGGAGCTGGTTACAGTACGGTGTCGCCTCCTTAAGCACGGCCTGGAGCCTGAAACCAGGCTGTGGATGGGCCTGTCAAATCTGATATAACAAGGTGCTGGTTACAGAACGGTGTCGCCTCCTTCAGCACGGCCTGGAGCCTGACACCAGGCTGTGGATGGTCCTGTCAAATCTGATGTAACAAGGAGCTGGTTACAGAACGGTGACGCCTCCTTCAGCACGGCCTGGAGCCTGACACCAGGCTGTGGATGGTCCTGTCAAATCTGATATAACAAGGTGCTGGTTACAGAACGGTGTCGCCTCCTTCAGCACGGCCTGGAGCCTGACACCAGCCTGTGGATGGTCCTGTCAAATCTGATACAACAAGGAGCTGGTTACAGAACGGTGTCGCCTCCTTCAGCACGGCCTGGAACCTGACACCAGGCTGTGGATGGTCCTGTCAAATCTGATATAACAAGGAGCTGGTTACAGAACAGTGTCGCATCCTTCAGCGCGGCCTGGAGTCTGACACCAGGCTGTGGATGGTCCTGTCAAATCTGATATAACACGGAGCTGGTTACAGAACGGTGTCGCCTCCTTCAGCACGGCCTGGAGCCTGACACCAGGCTGTGGATGGTCCTGTCAAATCTGATATAACAAGGTGCTGGTTACAGAACGGTGTCGCCTCCTTCAGCACGGCCTGGAGCCTGACACCAGGCTGTGGATGGTCCTGTCAAATCTGATACAAGGAGCTGGTTACAGAACGGTGTCGCCTCCTTCAGCACGGCCTGGAGCCTGACACCAGGATGTGGATGGTCCTGTCAAATCTGATGTAACAAGGAGCTGGTTACAGAACGGTGACGCCTCCTTCAGCACGGCCTGGAGCCTGACACCAGGCTGTGGATGGTCCTGTCAAATCTGATATAACAAGGAGCTGGTTACAGAACGGTGTCGCCTCCTTCAGCACGGCCTGGAGCCTGACACCAGGCTGTGGATGGTCCTGTCAAATCTGATACAAGGAGCTGGTTACAGAACGGTGTCGCCTCCTTCAGCACGGCCTGGAGCCTGACACCAGACTGTGGATGGTCCTGTCAAATCTGATATAACAAGGAGCTGGTTACAGAACGGTGTCGCCTCCTTCAGCACGGCCTGTAGCCTGACACCAGGCTGTGGATGGTCCTGTCAAATCTGATATAACAAGGAGCTGGTTACAGAACGGTGTCGCCTCCTTCAGCACGGCCTGGAGCCTGACACCAGGCTGTGGATGGTCCTGTCAAATCTGATATAACAAGGAGCTGGTTACAGAACGGTGTCACCTCCTTCAGCACGGCCTGGAGCCTGACACCAGGCTGTGGATGGTCCTGTCAAATCTGATATAACAAGGAGCTGGTTAGAGAACGGTGTCGCCTCCTTCAGCACGGCCTGGAGCCTGACACCAGGCTGTGGATGGTATGTCAAATCTGATATAACAAGGAGCTGGTTACAGAACGGTGTCGCCTCCTTCAGCACGGCCTGGAGCCTGACACCAGGCTGTGGATGGGCCTGTCAACTCTGATATAACAAGGAGCTGGTTACAGAACGGTGTCACCACCTTCAGCATGGCCTGGAGCCTGACACCAGGCTGTGGATGGTCCTGTCAAATCTGATATAACAAGGAGCTGGTTAGAGAACGGTGTCGCCTCCTTCAGCACGGCCTGGAGCCTGACACCAGGCTGTTGATGGTATGTCAAATCTGATATAACAAGGAGCTGGTTACAGAACGGTGTCGCCTCCTTCAGCACGGCCTGGAGCCTGACACCAGGCTGTGAATGGGCCTGTCAACTCTGATATAACAAGGAGCTGGTTACAGAACGGTGTCACCACCTTCAGCACGGCCTGGAGCCTGACACCAGGCTGTGGATGGGCCTGTCAACTCTGATATAACAAGGAGCTGGTTACAGAACGGTGTCGCCTCCTTCAGCACGGCCTGGAGCCTGACACCAGGCTGTGGATGGTCCTGTTTAATCTGATATAACAAGGAGCTGGTTACAGAACGGTGTCGCCTCCTTCATCACGGCCTGGAGCCTGACAACAGGCTGTGGATGGTCCTGTCAAATCTGATATAACAAGGAGCTGGTTACAGAACGGTGTCGCCTCCTTCAGCACGGCCTGGAGCCTGACACCAGGCTGTGGATGGTCCTGTCAAATCTGATATAACAAGGAGCTGGTTACAGAACGGTGTCGCCTCCTTCAGCATGGCCTGGAGCCTGACACCAGGCTGTGAATGGGCCTGTCAAATCTGATATAACAAGGAGCTGGTTACAGAACGGTGTCGCCTCCTTCAGCACGGCCTGGAGCCTGACACCAGGCTGTGGATGGTCCTGTCAAATCTGATATAACAAGGAGCTGGTTACAGAACGGTGTCACCTCCTTTAGCACGGCCTGGAGCTTGACACGAGACCGTGGATGGTCCTGTCAAATCTGATATAACAAGGAGCTGGTTACAGAACGGTGTCGCCTCCTTCAGCACGGCCTGGAGCCTGACACCAGGCTGTGAATGGGCCTGTCAAATCTGATATAACAAGGAGCTGGTTACAGAACGGTGTCGCCTCCTTCAGCACGGCCTGGAGCCTGACACCAGGCTGTGGATGGTCCTGTCAAATCTGATATAACAAGGAGCTGGTTACAGAACGGTGTCGCCTCCTTCAGCACGGCCTGGAGCCTGACACCAGGCTGTGGATGGTCCTGTCAAATCTGATATAACAAGGAGCTGGTTACAGAACGGTGTCGCCTCCTTCAGCACGGCCTGGAGCCTGACACCAGGCTGTGGATGGTCCTGTCAAATCTGATACAACAAGGAGCTGGTTACAGAACGGTGTCGACTCCTTCAGCACGGCCTGGAGCCTGACACCAGGCCGTGGATGGGCCAGTCAAATCTGATATAACAAGGTGCTGGTTACAGAACGGTGTCGCCTCCTTCAGCACGGCCTGGAGCCTGACACCAGGCTGTGGATGGTCCTGTCAAATCTGATATAACAAGGAGCTGGTTACAGAACGGTGTCGCCTCCTTCAGCACGGCCTGGAGCCTGACACCAGGCTGTCGATGGGCCTGTCAACTCTGATATAACAAGGAGCTGGTTACAGAACGGTGTCGCCTCCTTCAGCACGGCCTGGAGCCTGACACCAGGCTGTGGATGGTCCTGTCAAATCTGATACAACAAGGTGCTGGTTACACAACGGTGTCGCCTCCTTCAGCACGGCCTGGAGCCTGACACCAGCCTGTGGATGGTCCTGTCAAATCTGATATAACAAGGAGCTGGTTACAGAACGGTGTCGCCTCCTTCAGCACGGCCTGGAGCCTGACACCAGGCTGTGGATGGTCCTGTCAAATCTGATACAACAAGGTGCTGGTTACACAACGGTGTCGCCTCCTTCAGCACGGCCTGGAGCCTGACACCAGCCTGTGGATGGTCCTGTCAAATCTGATATAACAAGGAGCTGGTTACAGAACGGTGTCGCCTCCTTCAGCACGGCCTGGAGCCTGACACCAGGCTGTGGATGGTCCTGTCAAATCTGATACAACAAGGAGCTGGTTACAGAACGGTGTCGCCTCCTTCAGCACGGCCTGGAGCCTGACACCAGGCTGTGGATGGTCCTGTCAAACCTGATAGAAGAAGGAGCTGGTTACAGAACGGTGTCGCCTCCTTCAGCACGGCCTGGGGCCTTACACCAGGCTGTGGATGGTCCTGTCAAATCTGATACAACAAGGAGCTGGTTTCTGAACGGTGTCGCCTCCTTCAGCACGGCCTGGAGCCTGACACCAGGCTGTGGATGGTCCTGTCAAATCTGATATAACAAGGTGCTGGTTACAGAACGGTGTCGCCTCCTTCAGCACGGCCTGGAGCATGACACCAGGCTGTGGATGGTCCTGTCAAATCTGATACAAGAAGGAGCTGGTTACAGAACGGTGTCGCCTCCTTCAGCACGGCCTGGAGCCTGACACCAGGCTGTGGATGGTCCTGTCAAATCTGATATAACAAGGAGCTGGGTACAGAACGGTGTCGCGTCCTTCAGCACAGCCTGGAGCCTGACACCAGGCTGTGGATGGTCCTGTCAAATCTGATACAACAAGGAGCTGGTTACAGAACGGTGTCGCCTCCTTCAGCACGGCCTGGAGCCTGACACCAGGCTGTGGATGGTCATGTCAAATCTGATATTACAAGGTGCTGGTTACAGAACGGGGTCGCCTCCTTCAGCACGGCCTGGAGCATGACACCAGGCTGTGGATGGTCCTGTCAAATCTGATACAACAAGGAGCTGGTTACAGAACGGTGTCGCCTCCTTCAGCACGGCCTGGAGCCTGACACCAGGCTGTGGATGGTCCTGTCAAATCTGGTATAACAAGGAGCTGGTTACAGAACGGTGTCGCCTCCTTCAGCATGGCCTGGAGCCTGACGCCAGGCTGTGGATGGTCCTGTCAAATCTGATACAACAAGGAGCCGGTTACAGAACGGTGTCGCCTCCTTCAGCACGGCCTGGAGCCTGACACCAGGCTGTGGATGGTCCTGTCAAATCTGATATAACAAGGTGCTGATTACAGAACTGTGTCGCCTCCTTCAGCACGGCCTGGAAACTGACACCAGGCTGTGGATGGTCCTGTCAAATCTGATATAACAAGGTGATGGTTACAGAACGGTGTCGCCTCCTTCAGCACGGCCTGGAGCATGACACCAGGCTGTGGATGGTCCTGTCAAATCTGATACTACAAGGATCTGGTTACAGAACGGTGTCGCCTCCTTCAGCACGGCCTGGAGCCTGACACCAGGCTGTGGATGGTCCTGTCAAATCTGATATAACAAGGAGCTGTTTACAGAACGGTGTCACCTCCTTCAGCACGGCCTGGAGCCTGACACCAGGCTGTGGATGGTCCTGTCAAATCTCATACAACAAGGAGCTGGTGACAGAACGGTGTCACCTCCTTCAGCACGGCCTGGAGCCTGACACCAGGCTGTGGATGGTCCTGTCAAATCTGATATAACAAGGAGCTGGTTACAGAACGGTGTCACCTCCTTCAGAACGGCCTGGAGCCTGACACCAGGCTGTGGATGGTCCTGACAAATCTGATAGAACAAGGAGCTGGTTACAGAACGGTGTCGATCCATCAGCACGGCCTGGAGCCTGACACCAGGCTGTGGATGGTCCTGTCAAATCTGATATAACAAGGAGCTGGTAACAGAACGGTGTCGCCTCCTTCAGCACGGCCTGGAGCCCGACACCAGGCTGTGGATGGTCCTGTCAAATCTGCTACAACAAGGAGCTGGTTACAGAACGGTGTCGCCTCCTTCAGCACGGCCTGGAGCCTGACACCAGGCTGTGGATGGTCCTGTCAAACTGATATAACAAGGAGCTGGTTACAGAACGGTATCGCCTCCTTCAGCACGGCCTGGAGCCTGACACCAGGCTGTCGATGGTCCTGTCAAATCTGATATAACAAGGTGCAGGTTACAGAACGGTGTCGCCTCCTTCAGCACGGCCTGGAGCCTGACACCAGGCTGTGGATGGTCCTGTCAAATCTGATATAACAAGGTGCAGGTTACAGAACGGTGTCGCCTCCTTCAGCACGGCCTGGAGCCTGACACCAGGCTGTGGATGGTCCTGTCAAATCTGATATAACAAGGTGCTGGTTACAGAACGGTGTCGCCTCCTTCAGCACGGCCTGGAGCCTGACACCAGGCTGTGGATGGTCCTGTCAAATCTGATATAACAAGGAGCTGGTTACAGAACGGTGTCGCCTCCTTCAGCACGGTCTGGAGCCTGACACCAGACTGTGGATGGTCCTGTCAAACCTGATATAACAAGGAGCTGGTTACAGAACGGTGTCGCCTCCTTCAGCACGGCCTGGAGCCTGACAACAGGCTGTGGATGGTCCTGTCAAATTATTTATAACAAGGAGCTGGTTAGAGAACGGTGTCGCCTCCTTCAGCACGGCCTGGAGCCTGACAGCAGGCTGTGGATGGTCCTGTCAAATCTGATACAACAAGGAGCTGGTTACAGAACGGTGTCGCCTCCTTCAGCACGGCCTGGAGCCTGACACCAGGCTGTGGATGGTCCTGTCAAATCTGATATAACAAGGTGCTGGTTACAGAACGGTGTCGCCTCCTTCAGCGCGGCCTGGAGCCTGACACCAGGCTGTGGATGGTCCTGTTAAATCTGATATAACAAGGAGCTGGTTACAGAACGGTGTCGCCTCCTTCAGCACGGCCTGGAGCCTGACACCAGGCTGTGGATGGTCCTGTCAAATCTGATATAACAAGGTGCTGGTTACAGAACGGTGTCGCCTCCTTCAGCACGGCCTGGAGCCTGACACCAGACTGTGGATGGTCCTGTCAAACCTGATATAACAAGGAGCTGGTTACAGAACGGTGTCGCCTCCTTCAGCACGGCCTGGAGCCTGACACCAGGCTGTGGATGGTCCTGTCAAATCTGATATAACAAGGAGCTGGTTACAGAACGGTGTCGCCTCCTTCAGCACGGCCTGGAGAATGACACAAGGCAGTGGATGGTCCTGTCAAACCTGATATAACAAGGAGCTAGTTACAGAACGGTGTCGCCTCCTTCAGCACGGCCTGGAGCCTGACACCAGGCTGTGGATGGTCCTGTCAAATCTGATATAACAAGGTTCTGGTTACAGAACGGTGTCGCCTCCTTCAGCACGGCCTGGAGAATGACACAAGGCAGTGGATGGTCCTGTCAAACCTGATATAACAAGGAGCTAGTTACAGAACGGTGTCGCCTCCTTCAGCACGGCCTGGAGCCTGACAACAGGCTGCGGATGGTCCTGTCAAATTATTTATAACAAGGAGCTGGTTAGAGAACGGTGTCGCCTCCTTCAGCACGGCCTGGAGCCTGACAGCAGGCTGTGGATGGTCCTGTCAAATCTGATATAACAAGGAGCTGGTTACAGAACGGTGTCGCCTCCTTCAGCACGGCCTGGAGCCTGACACCAGGCTGTGGATGGTCCTGTCAAATCTGATATAACAAGGTGCTGGTTACAGAACGGTGTCGCCTCCTTCAGCGCGGCCTGGAGCCTGACACCAGGCTGTGGATGGTCCTGTTAAATCTGATATAACAAGGAGCTGGTTACAGAACGGTGTCGCCTCCTTCAGCACGGCCTGGAGCCTGACAACAGGCTGTGGATGGTCCTGTCAAATTATGTATAACAAGGAGCTGGTTACAGAACGGTGTCGCCTCCTTCAGCACGGCCTGGAGCCTGACACCAGGCTGTGGATGGTCCTGTCAAATCTGATATAACAAGGAACTGGTTACAGAACGGTGTCGCCTCCTTCAGCACGGCCTGGAGCCTGACACCAGGCTGTGGATGGTCCTGTCAAATCTGATATAACAGGGAGCTGGTTACAGAACGGTGTCGCCTCCTTCAGCACGGCCTGGAGCCTGACACCAGGCTGTGGATGGTCCTGTCAAATCTGATACAACAAGGAGCTGGTTACAGAACAGTGTCGCCTCCTTCAGCACGGCCTGGAGCCTGACACCAGGCTGTGGATGGTCCTGTCAAATCTGATATAACAAGGTGCTGGTTACAGAACGGTGTTGCCTTTTTCAGCATGGCCTGGAGCCTGACACCAGGCTGTGGATGGTCCTGTTAAATCTGATATAACAAGGAGCTGGTTACAGAACGGTGTCGCCTCCTTCAGCACGGCCTGGAGCCTGACAACAGGCTGTGGATGGTCCTGTCAAATCTGATATAACAAGGAGCTGGTTACAGAACGGTGTCGCCTCCTTCAGCACGGCCTGGAGCCTGACACCAGGCTGTGGATGGTCCTGTTAAATCTGATATAACAAGGAGCTGGTTACAGAACGGTGTCGCCTCCTTCAGCACGGCCTGGAGCCTGACACCAGACTGTGGATGGTCCTGTCAAACCTGATATAACAAGGAGCTGGTTACAGAACGGTGTCGCCTCCTTCAGCACGGCCTGGAGCCTGACAACAGGCTGTGGATGGTCCTGTCAAATTATTTATAACAAGGAGCTGGTTAGAGAACGGTGTCGCCTCCTTCAGCACGGCCTGGAGCCTGACACCAGGCTGTGGATGGTCCTGTCAAATCTGATATAACAAGGTGCTGGTTACAGAACGGTGTTGCCTTTTTCAGCATGGCCTGGAGCCTGACACCAGGCTGTGGATGGTCCTGTTAAATCTGATATAACAAGGAGCTGGTTACAGAACAGTGTCGCCTCCTTCAGCGCGGCCTGGAGCCTGACACCAGGCTGTGGATGGTCCTGTCAAATCTGATATAACAAGGTGCTGGTTACAGAACGGTGTTGCCTTTTTCAGCATGGCCTGGAGCCTGACACCAGGCTGTGGATGGTCCTGTTAAATCTGATATAACAAGGAGCTGGTTACAGAACGGTGTCGCCTCCTTCAGCACGGCCTGGAGTCTGACACCAGGCTGTGGGTGGTCCCGTCAAATCTGATATAACAAGGAGCTGGTTACAGAACGGTGTTGCCTTTTTCAGCATGGCCTGGAGCCTGACACCAGGCTGTGGATGGTCCTGTTAAATCTGATATAACAAGGAGCTGGTTACAGAACGGTGTCGCCTCCTTCAGCACGGCCTGGAGCCTGACAACAGGCTGTGGATGGTCCTGTCAAATCTGATATAACAAGGAGCTGGTTACAGAACGGTGTCGCCTCCTTCAGCACGGCCTGGAGCCTGACACCAGGCTGTGGATGGTCCTGTCAAATCTGATATAACAAGGAGCTGGTTACAGAACGGTGTCGCCTCCTTCAGCACGGTCTGGAGCCTGAAACCAGGCTGTGGATGGTCTTTCAAATCTAATACAACAAGGAGCTGGTTACAGAACGGTGTCGCCTCCTTCAGCATGGCCTGGAGCCTGACACCAGGCTGTGGATGGTCCTGTCAAATCTGATATAACAAGAAGCTGGTTACAGAACGGTGTCGCCTCCTTCAGCGCGGTCGGGAGCCTGACACCAGACTGTGGATGGTCCTGTCAAATCTGTTATAACAAGGAGCTGGTTACAGAACGGTGTCACCTCCTTCAGCACGGCCTGGAGCCTGACACCAGGCTGTGGATGGTCCTGTCAAATCTAACATAACAAGGAGCTGGTTACAGAACGGTGTTGCCTCCTTCAGCACGGCCTGGAGCCTGAAACCAGGCTGTGGATGGTCCTGTCAAATCTGATATAACAAGGAGCTAGTTACAGAACGGTGTCGCCTCCCTCAGCACGGCCTGGAGCCTGACACCAGGCTGTGGATGGTCCTGTCAAATCTGATATAACAAGAGGCTGGTTACAGAACGGTGTCGCCTCCTTCAGCACGGCCTGGAGCCTGACACCAGGCTGTGGATGGTCCTGTCAAATCTGATATAACAAGGAGCTGGTTACAGAACGGTGTCGCCTCCCTCAGCACGGCCTGGAGCCTGACACTAGGCAGTGGATGGTCCTGTCAAATCTGATATAACAAGGAGCTGGTTACAGAACGGTGTCGCCTCCTTCAGCACGGCCTGGAGCCTGACACCAGGCTGTGGATGGGCCTGTCAACTCTGATATAACAAGGAGCTGGTTACAGAAAGGTGTCGCCTCCTTCAGCACGGCCTGGAGCCTGACACCAGGCTGTGGATTGTCCTGTCAAATCTGATATAACTAGGAGCTGGTTACAGAACGGTGTCGCCTCCTTCAGCACGGCCTGGAGCCTGACACCAGGCTGTGGATGGTCCTGTCAAATCTGATATAACAAGGAGCTGGTTACAGAACGGTGTCACCTCCTTCAGCACGGCCTGGAGCCTGACACCAGGCTGTGGATGGTCCTGTCAAATCTGATATAACAAGGTGCTGGTTACAGAACGGTGTCGCCTCCTTCAGCACGGCCTGGAGCCTGACACCAGACTGTGGATGGTCCTGTCAAATCTGATATAACAAGGAGCTGGTTACAGAACGGTGTCGCCTCCTTCAGCACGGCCTGGAGCCTGACACCAGGCTATGGATGGTCCTGTCAAACATGATATAACAAGGAGCTGGTTACAGAACGGTGTCGCCTCCTTCAGCACGGCCTGGAGCCTGACAACAGGCTGAGGATGGTCCTGTCAAATCTGATATAACAAGGAGCTGGTTACAGAACAGTGTCACCTCCTTCAGCACGGCCTGGAGCCTGACACCAGGCTGTGGATGGTCCTGTCAAATCTGATATAACAAGGAGCTGGTTACAGAACGGTGTGGCCTCCTTCAGCACGGCCTGGAGCCTGACACCAGGCTGTGGAAGGTCCTGTCAAATCTGATATAACAAGGAGCTGGTTACAGAACGGTGTCGCCTCCTTCAGCACGGCCTGGAGCCTGACACCAGGCTGAGGATGGTCCTGTCAAATCTGACATAACAAGGAGCTGGTTACAGAACGGTGTCGCCTCCTTCAGCACGGCCTGGAGCCTGACACCAGGCTGAGGATGGTCCTGTCAAATCTGATATAACAAGGAGCTCGTTACAGAACGGTGTCGCCTCCTTCAACACGGACTGGAGCCTGACACCAGGCTGTGGATGGTCCTGTCAAATCTGATATAACAAGGAGCTGGTTACAGAACGGTGTCGCCTCCTTCAGCACGGCCTGGAGCCTGACACCAGGCTGTGGATGGTCCTGTCAAATCTGATATAACAAGGAGCTGGTTACAGAACGGTGTCGCCTCCTTCAGCACGGCCTGGAGCCTGACAACAGGCTGAGGATGGTCCTGTCAAATCTGATATAACAAGGAGCTGGTTACAGAACGGTGTCGCCTCCTTCAGCACGGCCTGGCGCCTGACAGCAGGCTGTGGATTGTCCTGTCAAATCTGATATAACAAGGAGCTGGTTACAGAACGGTGTCACCTCCTTCAGCACGGACTGGAGTCTGACACCAGGCTGTGGATGGTCCTGTCAAATCTGACATAACAAGGAGCTGGTTACAGAACGGTGTCGCCTCCTTCAGCACGGCCTGGAGCCTGACACCAGGCTGTGGATGGTCCTGTCAAATCTGATATAACAAGGAGCTGGTTACAGAACAGTGTCACCTCCTTCAGCACGGCCTGGAGCCTGACACCAGGCTGTGGATGGTCCTGTCAAATCTGATATAACAAGGAGCTGGTTACAGAACGGTGTGGCCTCCTTCAGCACGGCCTGGAGCCTGACACCAGACTGTGGATGGTCCTGTCAAATCTGATATAACAAGGAGCTGGTTACAGAACGGTGTCGCCTCCTTCAGCACGGCCTGGAGACTGACACCAGGCTGTGGATGGTCCTGTCAAATCTGATATAATAAGGTGCTGGTTACAGAACGGTGTCACCTCCTTCAGCACGGCCTGGAGCCTGACACCAGGCTGTGGGTGGTCCTGTCAAATCTGATATAACAAGGAGCTGGTTACAGAACGGTGTCGCCTCCTTCAGCACGGCCTGGAGCCTGACACAAGGCTGTGGATGGTCCTGACAAATCTGATATAACACTGAGCTGTTTACAGAACGGTGTCGCCTCCTTCAGCACGGCCTGGAGACTGACACCAGGCTGTGGATGGTCCTGTCAAATCTGATATAACAAGGTGCTGGTTACAGAACGGTGTCGCCTCCTTCAGCACAGCCTGGAGCCTGACACCAGGCTGGGATGGTCCTGTCAAATCTGATATAACATGGAGCTGGTTACAGAACGGTGTCGCCTCCTTCAGCACGGCCTGGAGCCTGACACCAGGCTGTGGATGGTCCTGTCAAATCTGATATAACAAGGTGCTGGTTACAGAACGGTGTCACCTCCTTCAGCACGGCCTGGAGCCTGACACCAGGCTGTGGATGGCCCTGTCAAATCTGATTTAATAAGGTGCTGGTTAGAGAACGGTGTCGCCTCCTTCAGCACGGCCTGGAGCCTGACACCAGGCTGTGGATGGTCCTGTCAAATCTGATATAACAAGGTGCTGGTTAGAGAACGGTGTCGCCTCCTTCAGCACGGCCTGGAGCCTGACACCAGGCTGTGGATGGCCCTGTCAAATCTGATATAACAAGGAGCTGGTTACAGAACGGTGTCGCCTCCTTCAGCACGGCCTGGAGTCTGACACCAGGCTGTGGATGGTCCTGTCAAATCTGATACAACAAGGAGCTGGTTACAGAACGGTGTCGCCTCCTTCAGCACGGCCTGGAGCCTGACACCAGGCTGTGGATGGTCCTGTCAAATCTGATATAACAAGGTGATGGTTACAGAACGGTGTCACCTCCTTCAGCACGGTCTGGAGCCTGACACCAGGCTGTGGATGGTCCTGTCAAATTTGATATAACAAGGAGCTGGTTACAGAACGGTGTCGCCTCCTTCAGCACGGCCTGGAGCATGACACCAGTCTGTGGATGGCCCTGTCAAATCTGATATAACACGGAGCTGGTTACAGAACGGTGTCGCCTCCTTCAGCACGGCCTGGAGCCTGACACCAGGCTGTGGATGGTCCTGTCAAATCTGATATAACAAGGTGCTGGTTACAGAACGGTGTCACCTCCTTCAGCACGGCCTGGAGCCTGACACCAGGCTGTGGATGGGCCTGTCAAATCTGATAAAGCAAGGAGCTGGTTGCAGAACGGTGTCACCTCCTTCAGCACGGCCTGGAGCCTGACACCAGGCTGTGGATGGCCCTGTCAAATCTGATTTAATAAGGTGCTGGTTAGAGAACGGTGTCGCCTCCTTCAGCACGGCCTGGAGCCTGACACCAGGCTGTGGATGGTCCTGTCAAATCTGATATAACAAGGTGCTGGTTAGAGAACGGTGTCGCCTCCTTCAGCACGGCCTGGAGCCTGACACCAGGCTGTGGATGGCCCTGTCAAATCTGATATAACAAGGAGCTGGTTACAGAACGGTGTCGCCTCCTTCAGCACGGCCTGGAGTCTGACACCAGGCTGTGGATGGTCCTGTCAAATCTGATACAACAAGGAGCTGGTTACAGAACGGTGTCGCCTCCTTCAGCACGGCCTGGAGCCTGACACCAGGCTGTGGATGGTCCTGTCAAATCTGATATAACAAGGTGATGGTTACAGAACGGTGTCACTTCCTTCAGCACGGTCTGGAGCCTGACACCAGGCTGTGGATGGTCCTGTCAAATCTGATATAACAAGGAGCTGGTTACAGAACAGTGTCACCTCCTTCAGTACGGCCTGGAGCCTGACAACAGGCTGTGGATGGTCCTGTCAAATCTGATATAACAAGGAGCTGGTTACAGAACGGTGTCGCCTCCTTCAGCACGGCCTGGAGCCTGACACCAGGCTGTGGATGGTCCTGTCAAATCTGATATAACAAGGAGCTGGTTACAGAACAGTGTCGCCTCCTTCAGCGCGGCCTGGAGCCTGACACGAGGCTGTGGATGGTCCTGTCAAATCTGATATAACAAGGAGCTGGTTACAGAACGGTGTCGCCTCCTTCAGCACGGCCTGGAGCCTGACACCAGGCTGTGGATGGTCCTGTCAAATCTGATATAACAAGGAGCTGGTTACAGAACGGTGTCGCCTCCTTCAGCACGGCCTGGAGCCTGACACCAGGCTGTGGATGGTCCTGTCAAATCTGGTATAACAAGGAGCTGGTTACAGAACGGTGTCGCCTCCTTCAGCATTGCCTGGAGCCTGACACCAGGCTGTGGATGGCCCTGTCAAATCTGATATAATAAGGTGCTGGTTAAAGAACGGTGTCACCTCCTTCAGCACGGCCTGGAGCCTGACACCTGGCTGTGGATGGTCCTGTCAAATCTGATATAACAAGGAGCTGGTTACAGAACGGTGTCGCCTCCTTCAGCACGGCCTGGAGCCTGACACCAGGCTGTGGATGGCCCTGTCCAATCTGATATAACAAGGAGCTGGTTACAGAACGGTGTCGCCTCCTTCAGCACGGCCTGGAGACTGACACCAGGCTGTGGATGGTCCTGTCAAATCTGATATAATAAGGTGCTGGTTACAGAACGGTGTCACCTCCTTCAGCACGGCCTGGAGCCTGACACAAGGCTGTGGATGGTCCTGACAAATCTGATATAACACTGAGCTGCTTACAGAACGGTGTCGCCTCCTTCAGCACGGCCTGGAGCCTGACACCAGGCTGGGATGGTCCTGTCAAATCTGATATAACACGGTGCTGGTTACAGAACGGTGTCGCCTCCTTCAGCACGGCCTGGAGCCTGACACCAGGCTGTGGATGGTCCTGTCAAATCTGATATAACAAGGTGTTGGTTACAGAACGGTGTCGCCTCCTTCAGCACGGCCTGGAGCCTGACACCAGGCTGTGGATGGTCCTGTCAAATCTGGTATAACAAGGAGCTGGTTACAGAACGGTGTCACCTCCTTCAGCACCGCCTGGAGCCTGACACCAGGCTGTGGATGGCCCTGTCAAATATGATATAACAAGGTGCTGGTTACAGAACGGTGTCACCTCCTTCAGCACGGCCTGGAGCCTGACACCAGGCTGTGGATGGTCCTGTCAAATCTGATATAACAAGGAGCTGGTTACAGAACGGTGTCACCTCCTTCAGCACGGCCTGGAGCCTGACACGAGGCTGTGGATGGTCCTGTCAAATCTGATATAACAAGGAGCTGGTTACAGAACAGTGTCGCCTCCTTCAGCACGGCGCGGAGCCTGACACGAGGCTGTGGATGGTCCTGTCAAATCTGATATAACAAGGAGCTGGTTACAGAACAGTGTCGCCTCCTTCAGCGCGGCCTGGAGCCTGACACGAGGCTGTGGATGGTCCTGTCAAATCTGATATAACAAGGAGCTGGTTACAGAACGGTGTTACCTCCTTCAGAACGGCCTGGAGCCTGACACCAGGCTGTGGATGGTCCTGTCAAATCTGATATAACAAGGAGCTGGTTACAGAACGGTGTCACCTCCTTCAGCACGGCCTGGAGCCTGACACCAGGCTGTGGTTGGTCCTGTCAAATCTGATATAACAAGGAGCTGGTTACAGAACGGTGTCACCTCCTTCAGCATTGCCTGGAGCCTGACACCAGGCTGTGGATGGTCCTGTCAAATCTGATATAATAAGGTGCTGGTTAAAGAACGGTGTCACCTCCTTCAGCACGGCCTGGAGCCTGACACCAGGCTGTGGATGGTCCTTTCAAATCTGATATAACAAGGAGCTGGTTATAGAACGGTGTCGCCTCCTTCAGCACGGCCTGGAGCCTGACACCAGGCTGTGGATGGTACTGTCAAATCTGATATAACAAGGAGCTGGTTACAGAACGGTGTCACCTCCTTCAGCACGGCCTGGAGCCTGACACCAGGCTGTGGATGGTCCTTTCAAATCTGATATAACAAGGAGCTGGTTACAGAACGGTGTCACCTCCTTCAGCGCGGCCTGGAGCCTGACACCAGGCTGTGGATGGTCCTGTCAAATCTGATACAAGGAGCTGGTTACAGAACGGTGTCACCTCCTTCAGCACGGCCTGGAGCCTGACACCAGGCTGTGGATGGTCCTGTCAAATCTGATATAACATGGTGCTGGTTACAGAACGGTGTCGCCTCCTTCAGCACGGCCTGGAGCCTGACACCAGGCTGTGGATGGTCCTGTCAAATCTGATATAACAAGGAGCTGGTTACAGAACGGTGTCACCTCCTTCAGCACGGCCTGGAGCCTGACACCAGGCTGTGGATGGTCCTGTCAAATCTGATACAAGGAGCTGGTTACAGAACGGTGTCACCTCCTTCAGCACGGCCTGGAGCCTGACACCAGGCTGTGGATGGTCCTGTCAAATCTGATACAAGGAGCTGGTTACAGAACGGTGTCACCTCCTTCAGCACGGCCTGGAGCCTGACACCAGGCTGTGGATGGTCCTGTCAAATCTGATATAACAAGGTGCTGGTTACAGAACGGTGTCGCCTCCTTCAGCACGGCCTGGAGCCTGACACCAGGCTGGGGATGGTCCTGTCAAATCTGATATAACAAGGAGCTGGTTACAGAACGGTGTCGCCTCCTTCAGCACGGCCTGGAGCCTGACACCAGACTGTGGATGGTCCTGTCAAATCTGATATAACAAGGAGCTGGTTACAGAACGGTGTCACCTCCTTCAGCACGGACTGGAGCCTGACACCAGGCTGTGGATGGTCCTGTCAAATCTGATATAACAAGGAGCTAGTTACAGAACGGTGTCGCCTCCTTCAGCACGGCCTGGAGCCTGACACCAGGCTGTGGATGGTCCTGTCAAATCTGATATAACAAGGAGCTGTTTACTGAACGGTGTCGCCTCCTTCAGCACGGCCTGGAGCCTGACACCAGGCTGTGGATGGTCCTGTCAAATCTGATATAACAAGGTGCTGGTTACAGAACGGTGTCTCCTCCTTCAGCACGGCCTGGAGCCTGACACCAGGCTGTGGATGGTCCTGTCAAATCTGATATAACAAGGAGCTGGTTACAGAACGGTGTCGCCTCCTTCAGCACGGCCTGGAGCCTGACACCAGGCTGTGGATGGTCCTGTCAAATCTGATATAACAAGGAGCTGGTTACAGAACGATGTTGCCTCCTTCAGCACGGCCTGGAGCCTGACACCAGGCTGTGGATGGTCCTGTCAAATCTGATATAACAAGGAGCTGGTTACAGAACGGTGTCGCCTCCTTCAGCACGTCCTGGAGCCTGACACCAGGCTGTGGATGGTCCTGTCAAATCAGATATAACAAGGTGCTGGTTACAGAACGGTGTCGCCTCCTTCAGCACGGCCTGGGGCCTGACACCAGGCTGTGTATGGTCCTGTCAAATCTGATACAACAAGGAGCTGGTTACAGAACGGTGTCACCTCCTTCAGCACGGCCTGGAGCCTGACACCAGGCTGTGGATGGTCCTGTCAAATCTGATATAACTAGGTGCATGTTACAGAACGGTGTCGCCTCCTTCAGCACGGCCTGGAGCCTGACACCAGACTGTGGATGGTCCTGTCAAATCTGATACAACAAGGAGCTGGTTACAGAACGGTGTCGCCTCCTTCAGCACGGCCTGGAGAATGACACAAGGCAGTGGATGGTCCTGTCAAATCTGATATAACAAGGAGCTAGTTACAGAACGGTGTCGCCTCCTTCAGCACGGCCTGGAGCCTGACACCAGCCTGTGGATGGTCCTGTCAAATCTGATATAACAAGGAGCTGGTTACTGAACGGTGTCGCCTCCTTGAGAACGGCCTAGAGCCTGACACCAGTCTGTGGATGTTCCTGTCAAATCTGCTATAACAAGGTGCTGGTTACAGAACGGTGTCGCCTCCTTCAGCACGGCCTGGGGCCTGACACCAGGCTGTGGATGGTCCTGTCAAATCTGATATAACAAGGAGCTGGTTACAGAACGGTGTCGCCTCCTTCAGCACGGCCTGGAGCCTGACACCAGGCTGTGGATGGTCCTGTCAAATCTGATATAACAAGGAGCGGGTTACAGAACGGTGTCGCCTCCTTCAGCACGGCCTGGAGCCTGACACCAGGCTGTGGATGGTCCTGGCAAATCTGATATAACAAGGAGCTGGTTACAGAACGGTGTCACCTCCTTCAGCACGGCCTGGAGCCTGACACCAGGCTGTGGATGGTCCTGTCAAATCTGATATAACAAGGAGCTGGTTACAGAACGGTGTCGCCTCCTTCAGCACGGCCTGGAGCCTGACACCAGGCTGTGGATGGTCCTGTCAAAGCTGATATAACAAGGAGCTGGTTACAGAACGGTGTCGCCTCCTTCAGCACGGCCTGGAGCCTGACACCAGGCTGTGGATGGTCCTGTCAAATCTGATATAACAAGGAGCTGGTTACAGAACGGTGTCGCCTCCTTCAGCACGGCCTGGAGCCTGACACCAGGCTGTGTATGGTCCTGTCAAATCTGATACAACAAGGAGCTGGTTACAGAACAGTGTCGCCTCCTTCAGCACGGCCTGGGGCCTGACACCAGGCTGTGTATGGTCCTGTCAAATCTGATACAACAAGGAGCTGGTTACAGAACGGTATCACCTCCTTCAGCACGGCCTGGAGCCTGACACCAGACTGTGGATGGTCCTGTCAAATCTGATACAACAAGGAGCTGGTTACAGAACGGTGTCGCCTCCTTCAGCACGGCCTGGAGAATGACACAAGGCAGTGGATGGTCCTGTCAAATCTGATATAACAAGGAGCTAGTTACAGAACGGTGTCGCCTCCTTCAGCACGGCCTGGAGCCTGACACCAGGCTGTGGATGGTCCTGTCAAATCTGATATAACAAGGAGCTGGTTACTGAACGGTGTCACCTCCTTAAGCACGGCCTGGAGCCTGACACCAGGCTGTGGATGGTCCTGTCAAATCTGATATAACAAGGAGCTGGTTACAGAACGGTGTCACCTCCTTCAGCACGGCCTGGAGCCTGACACCAGGCTGTGGATGGTCCTGTCAAATCTGATATAACAAGGAGCTGGTTACAGAACGGTGTCACCTCCTTCAGCACGGCCTGGAGCCTGACACCAGGCTGTGGATGGTCCTGTCAAATCTGATATAACAAGGAGCTGGTTACAGAACGGTGTCGCCTCCTTCAGCACGGCCTGGAGCCTGACACCAGGCTGTGGATGGTACTGTCAAATCCGATATAACAAGGAGCTGGTTACAGAACGGTGTCACCTCCTTCAGCACGGCCTGCAGCCTGACACCAGTCTGTGGATGGTCCTGTCAAATCTGATACAACAAGGAGCTGGTTACAGAACGGTGTCGCCTCCTTCAGCACGGCCTGGAGCCTGACACCAGGCTGTGGATGGTCCTGTCAAATCTGATATAACAAGGAGCTGGTTACAGAACGGTGTCACCTCCTTCAGCACGTCCTGGAGCCTGACACCAGGCTGTGGATGGTCCTGTCAAATCTGATATAACAAGGTTCTGGTGACAGAACGGTGTCGCCTCCTTCAGCACGGCCTGGAGCCTGACACCAGGCTGTGGGTGGTACCGTCAAATCTGATATAACAAGGAGCTGGTTACAGAACGGTGTCGCCTCCTTCAGCACGGCCTGGAGCCTGACACCAGGCTGTGGATGGTCCTGTCAAATCTGATATAACAAGGTGCTGGTGACAGAACGGTGTCGCCTCCTTGAGAACGGCCTAGAGCCTGACACCAGGCTGTGGATGTTCCTGTCAAATCTGCTATAACAAGGTGCTGGTTACAGAACGGTGTCGCCTCCTTCAGCACGGCCTGGGGCCTGACACCAGGCTGTGTATGGTCCTGTCAAATCTGATACAACAAGGAGCTGGTTACTGAACGGTGTCGCCTCCTTCAGCACGGCCTGGAGCCTGACACCAGGCTGTGGATGGTCCTGTCAAATCTGATATAACAAGGAGCTGGTTGGATTTCGGCGGCAGCGGTGCGCAGGGGCCTTCTTGGAGGTGAGTAGTGAGTTTAAAAACCTTACCTTTACAGGAGCAGCCCTTTGGATTTCGGCGGCAGCGGTGCGCAGGGGCCTTCTGGGAGGTGAGTAGTTAGTTTAAAAGCTCTTACCTTTACAGGAGCAGCCCATTGGATTTCGGCGGCAGCGGTGCGCAGGGGCCTTCTTGGAGGTGAGTAGTGAGTTTAAAAACCTTACCTTTTACAGGAGCAGCCCATTGGATTTCGGCGGGAACCGGAAGTTCGACCTCTGGCAAGTCCCCCCCCCCCCCCCCCCCAATAAATTCTGGTGGAGAGGAAACCCGAGACACTACACGTGTAGTGTCTCCCACCCACCCTCCTCCTCTAACCTAATAATAAGACCCATTGGTGTAAGGTAAGTGCCATATTATATTATATATTATTAGCATTGTGCAGTCCAAGGATTGGAGGTGGAGGAGCAGTCTCTGTCAGCGAGAGAACCTGAGAACATCTCAGAAGGTAAGCAAGTGATTTTTACTTTTATACCTTTTTTCAAATTGTGTGTGTCGGGGGGAAACTGAAGTGACATCACAGAAAAGCTGTGACCTGAGTGGCTGGTTGGGATTCGAACCTAAATTTTTTTGACTATTTGGGAACTAATTAAACATAATAACTTAATTATAATTTAGAGGATATCTAAGCCAGAGATCGGAGGATATTATAGTTAGCTATCGCATTTCTATTAGAAATCTAGTGCTAGGAAACAGATAGTTGACAGTAACTTTGTAATTTAAAAAAAAAAAAAAGTATTTATAAAAAAAAAAAAGACAAATTTTAATTTTAATTAATTGTCGCAATGTCAGTTAGAGGGGTGCTGTGCTCTGACTGTGAGATGTGGCAGGTCCGGGAGGCTTCCAGCATCCTGGATGGCTTCATCTGCAGAAAGTGCACCCAACTGCAGCTCCTCACAGACCGCATGGTTCGGTTGGAGCAGCAATTGGATGCACTTAGGAGCATGCAGGTGGCGGAAAGCGTCATAGATCGCAGTTATGTAAGTGTGGTCACACCCAAGGTGCAGGCAGAGAAATGGGTGACCACCAGAAAGGGCAGGCAGTCAGTGCAGGAATCCCCTGTGGTTGTCCCCCTCTCGAACAGATATACCCCTTTGGATACTGTCGGGGGGGATAGCCTATCAGGGGAAAACAGCAGCAGCCAGAGCAGTGGCACCACGGCTGGCTCTGATGTTCAGAAGGGAGGGTCAAAGCGCAGAAGAGTAATAGTTATAGGGGACTCTATAGTCAGGGGAACAGATAGGCGCTTCTGTGGACGTGAAAGAGACTCCAGGATGGTATGTTGCCTCCCTGGTGCCAGGGTCCAGGATGTCTCCGAACGAGTAGAGGGAATCCTGAAGGGGGAGGGCAAACAGGTAGAGGTCGTTGTACATATTGGTACTAACGACATAGGCAGGAAGAGGCATGAGGTCCTGCAGCAGGAGTTCAGGGAGCTAGGCAGAAAGTTAAAAGACAGGACCTCGAGGGTTGTAATCTCGGGATTACTCCCTGTGCCACGTGCCAGTGAGGCTAGAAATAGGAAGATAGAGCAGACAAACACGTGGCTAAACAGCTGGTGTAGGAGGGAGGGTTTCGGTTATCTGGACCACTGGGAGCTCTTCCGGGGCAGGTGTGACCTGTATAAGATGGACGGGTTGCATCTAAACCGGAGAGGCATAAATATCCTGGCCGCGAGATTTGCTAGTGTCACACGGGAGGGTTTAAACTAGTATGGCAGGGGGGTGGGCACGGGAGCAATAGGTCAGAAGGTGAGAGCGTTGAGGGAGAACTAGGGAATATGGACAGTGTGGCTCTGAGGCAGAGCAGACGGGGAGAAGTTGCTGAACACAGCGGGTCTGGTGGCCTGAAGTGCATATGTTTTAATGCAAGGAGCATTGCGGGTAAGGCAGATGAACTTAGAGCTTGGATTGCTACTTGGAACTATGATGTTGTTGCCATTACAGAGACCTGGTTGAGGGAAGGGCAGGATTGGCAGCTAAACGTTCCAGGATTTAGATGTTTCAGGCGGGATAGAGGGGGAGGTAAAAGGGGAGGCGGAGTTGCGCTACTTGTTCGGGAGAATATCACAGCTATACTGCGAGAGGACACCTCCGAGGGCAGTGAGGCTATATGGGTAGAGATCAGGAATAAGAAGGGTGCAGTCACAATGTTGGGGGTATACTACAGGCCTCCCAACAGCCAGCGGGAGATAGAGGAGCAGATAGGTAGACAGATTTTGGAAAAGAGTAAAAACAACAGGGTTGTGGTGATGGGAGACTTCAACTTCCCCAATATTGACTGGGACTCACTTAGTGCCAGGGGCTTAGACGGGGCAGAGTTTGTAAGGAGCATCCAGGAGGGCTTCTTAAAACAATATGTAAACAGTCCAACTAGGGAAGAGGCGGTACTGGACCTGGTATTGGGGAATGAGCCCGGCCAGGTGGTAGATGTTTCAGTAGGGGAGCATTTCGGTAACAGTGACCACAATTCAGTAAGTTTTAAAGTACTGGTGGACAAGGATAAGAGTGGTCCGAGGATGAATGTGCTAAATTGGGGGAAGGCTAATTATAACAATATTAGGCGGGAACTGAAGAGCATAGATTGGGGGCGGATGTTTGAGGGCAAATCAACATCTGACATGTGGGAGGCTTTCAAGTGTCAGTTGATAGGAATACAGGACAGGCATGTTCCTGTGAGGAAGAAAGACAAATACGGCAATTTTCGGGAACCTTGGATGACGAATGATATTGTAGGCCTCGTCAAAAAGAAAAAGGAGGCATTTGTCAGGGCTAAAAGGCTGGGAACAGACGAAGCCTGTGTGGCATATAAGGAAAGTAGGAAGGAACTTAAGCAGGGAGTCAGGAGGGCTAGAAGGGGTCATGAAAAGTCATTGGCAAATAGGGTTAAGGAAAATCCCAAGGCTTTTTACACTTACATAAAAAGCAAGAGGGTAGCCAGGGAAAGGGTTGGCCCACTGAAGGATAGGCAAGGGAATCTATGTGTGGAGCCAGATGAAATGGGCGAGGTACTAAATGAATACTTTGCATCAGTATTCACCAAAGAGAAGGAATTGGTAGATGTTGAGTCTGGAGAAGGGGGTGTAGATAGCCTGGGTCACATTGTGATCCAAAAAGACGAGGTGTTGGGTGTCTTAAAAAATATTAAGGTAGATAAGTCCCCAGGGCCGGATGGGATCTACCCCAGAATACTGAAGGAGGCTGGAGAGGAAATTGCTGAGGCCTTGACAGAAATCTTTGGATCCTCGCTGTCTTCAGGGGATGTCCCGGAGGACTGGAGAATAGTCAATGTTGTTCCTCTGTTTAAGAAGGGTGGCAGGGATAATCCCGGGAACTACAGGCCGGTGAGCCTTACTTCAGTGGTAGGGAAATTACTGGAGAGAATTCTTCGAGACAGGATCTACTCCCATTTGGAAGCAAATGGACGTATTAGTGAGAGGCAGCACGGTTTTGTGAAGGGGAGGTCGTGTCTCACTAACTTGATAGAGTTTTTCGAGGAGGTCACTAAGATGATTGATGCAGGTAGGGCAGTAGATGTTGTCTATATGGACTTCAGTAAGGCCTTTGACAAGGTCCCTCATGGTAGACTAGTACAAAAGGTGAAGTCACACGGGATCAGGGGTGAACTGGCAAGGTGGATACAGAACTGGCTAGGCCATAGAAGGCAGAGGGTAGCAATGGAGGGATGCTTTTCTAATTGGAGGGCTGTGACCAGTGGTGTTCCACAGGGATCAGTGCTGGGACCTTTGCTCTTTGTAGTATATATAAATGATTTGGAGGAAAATGTAACTGGTCTGATTAGTAAGTTTGCAGACGACACAAAGGTTGGCGGAATTGCGGATAGCGATGAGGACTGTCTGAGGATACAGCAGGATTTAGATTGTCTGGAGACTTGGGCGGAGAGATGGCAGATGGAGTTTAACCTGGACAAATGTGAGGTAATGCATTTTGGAAGGGCTAATGCAGGTAGGGAATATACAGTGAATGGTAGAACCCTCAAGAGTATTGAAAGTCAAAGAGATCTAGGAGTACAGGTCCACAGATCACTGAAAGGGGCTACACAGGTGGAGAAGGTAGTCAAAAAGGCATACGGCATGCTTGCCTTCATTGGCCGGGGCATTGAGTATAAGAATTGGCAAGTCATGTTGCAGCTGTATAGAACCTTAGTTAGGCCACACTTGGAGTATAGTGTTCAATTCTGGTCGCCACACTACCAGAAGGATGTGGAGGCTTTAGAGAGGGTGCAGAAGAGATTTACCAGAATGTTGCCTGGTATGGAGGGCATGAGCTATGAGGAGCGATTGAATAAACTCGGTTTGTTCACACTGGAACGAAGGAGGTTGAGGGGCGACCTGATAGAGGTATACAAAATTATGAGGGGCATAGACAGAGTGGATAGTCAGAGGCTTTTCCCCAGGGTAGAGGGGTCAATTACTAGGGGGCATAGGTTTAAGGTGAGAGGGGCAAAGTTTAGAGTAGATGTACGAGGCAAGTTTTTTACGCAGAGGGTAGTGGGTGCCTGGAACTCACTACCGGAGGAGGTAGTGGAGGCAGGGACGATAGGGACATTTAAGGGGCATCTTGACAAATATATGAATAGGATGGGAATAGAAGGATACGGACCCAGGAAGTGTAGAAGATTGTAGTTTAGTCGGGCAGTATGGTCGGCACGGGCTTGGAGGGCCGAAGGGCCTGTTCCTGTGCTGTACATTTCTTTGTTCTTTGTTCTTTTGGTTACTGAACGGTGTCGCCTCCTTCAGCACGGCCTGGAGCCTGACACCAGGCTGTGGATGGTCCTGTCAAATCTGATATAACAAGGTGCTTGTTACAGAACGGTGTCGCCTCCTTCAGCACGGCCTGGAGCCTGACACCAGGCTGTGGATGGTCCTGTCAAATCTGATATAACAAGGAGCTGGTTACAGAACGGTGTCGCCTCCTTCAGCACGGCCTGGAGCCTGACACCAGGCTGTGGATGGTCCTGTCAAATCTGATATAACAAGGAGCTGGTTACAGAACGGTGTCGCCTCCGTCAGCACGGCCTGGAGCCTGACACCAGGCTGTGGATGGTCCTGTCAAATCTGATATAACAAGGAGCTGGTTACAGAACGGTGTCGCCTCCTTCAGCGCGGCCTGGAGCCTGACACCAGGCTGTGGATGGTCCTGTCAAATCTGATACAACAAGGAGCTGGTTACAGAACGGTGTCGCCTCCTTCAGCACGGCCTGGAGCCTGACACCAGGCTGTGGATGGTCCTGTCAAATCTGATATAACAAGGTGCTGGTTACAGAAAGGTGTCACCTCCTTCAGCACGGCCTGGAGCCTGACACCAGGCTGTGGATGGTCCTGTCAAATCTGATATAACAAGGAGCTGGTTACAGAACGGTGTCACCTCCTTCAGCACGGCCTGGAGCCTGACACCAGGCTGTGGATGGTCCTGTCAAATCTGATATAACAAGGAGCTGGTTACAGAACGGTGTCACCTCCTTCAGCACGGCCTGGAGCCTGACACCAGGCTGTGGATGGTCCTGTCAAATCTGATGTAACAAGGAGCTGGTTACAGAATGGTGTTACCTCCTTCAGCACGGCCTGGAGCCTGACACCAGGCTGTGGATGGTCCTGTCAAATCTGATATAACAAGGAGCTGGTTACAGAACGGTGTCGCCTCCTTCAGCACGGCCTGGAGCCTGACACCAGGCTGTGGTTGGTCCTGTCAAATCTGATATAACAAGGTGCTGGTTACAGAACGGTGTCGCCTCCTTAAGCACGGCCTGGAGCCTGACACCAGGCTGGGGATGGTCCTGTCAAATCTGATATAACAAGGAGCTGGTTACTGAACGGTGTCGCCTCCTTCAGCACGGCCTGGAGCCTGACACCAGGCTGTAGATGGTCCTGTCAAATCTGATATAACAAGGAGCTGGTTACAGAACGGTGTCGCCTCCATCAGCACGGCCTGGAGCCTGACACCAGGCTCTGGATGGTCCTGTCAAATCTGATATAACAAGGAGCTGGTTACAGAACGGTGTTGCCTCCTTCAGCACGGCCTGGAGCCTGACACCAGGCTGTGGATGGTCCTGTCAAATCTGATATAACAAGAAGCTGGTTACAGAACGGTGTCGCCTCCTTCAGCACGGCCTGGAGCCTGACATCAGGCTGTGGATGGTCCTGTCAAATCTGATATAACACGGTTCTAGTTACAGAACGGTGTCGCCTCCTTCAGCACGGCCTGGAGCCTGACACCAGGCTGTGGATGGTCCTGTCAAATCTGATATAACAAGGAGCTGGTTACAGAACGGTGTCGCCTCCTTCAGCACGGCCTGGAGCCTGACACCAGGCTGTGGTTGGTCCTGTCAAATCTGATATAACAAGGTGCTGGTTACAGAACAGTGTCGCCTCCTTCAGCACGGCCTGGAGCCTGATACCAGGCTGTGGATGGTCCTGTCAAATCTGATATAACAAGGAGCTGGTTACAGAACGGTGTCGCCTCCTTCAGCACGGCCTGGAGCCTGAAACCAGGCTGTGGATGGTCCTGCCAAATCTGATATAACAAGGAGCTGGTTACAGAACGGTGTCGCCTCCTTCAGCACGGCCTGGAGCCTGACACCAGGCTGTGGATGGTCCTTTCAAATCTGATATAACAAGGTGCTGGTTACAGAACGGTGTCGCCTCCTTCAGCACGGCCTCGAGCCTGACACCAGGCTGTGGATGGTCCTGTCAAATCTGATATAACAAGGAGCTGGTTACAGAACGGTGTCGCCTCCTTCAGCACGGCCTGGAGCCTGACACCAGGCTGTGGATGGTCCTGTCAAATCTGATATAACAAGGAGCTGGTTACAGAACGGTGTCGCCTCCTTCAGCACGGCCTGGAGCCTGCATCCCGGCTGTGGATGGTCCTGTCAAATCTGATACAACAAGGGGCTGGTTACAGAACGGTGTCGCCTCCTTCAGCACGGCCTGGAGCCTGACACCAGGCTGTGGATGGTCCTGTCAAATGTGATATAACAAGGAGCTGGTTACAGAACGGTGTCGCCTCCTTCAGCACGGCCTGGAGCCTGACACCAGGCTCTGGATGGTCCTGTCAAATCATATATAACAAGGAGGTGGTTACAGAACGGTGTCGCCTCCTTCAGCACGGCCTGGAGCCTGACACCAGCCTGTGGATGGTCCTGTCAAATCTGATATAACAAGGAGCTGGTTACAGAACGGTGTCACCTCCTTCAGCACGGCCTGGAGCCTGACACCAGGCTGTGGATGGTCCTGTCAAATCTGATATAACAAGGAGCTGGTTACAGAACGGTGTCGCCTCCTTCAGCTCGGCCTGGAGCCTGACACCAGGCTGTGGATGGTCCTGTCAAATCTGATATAACAAGGTGCTGGTTACAGAACGGTGTCGCCTCCTTCAGCACGGCCTGGAGCCTGACACCAGGCTGTGGATGGTCCTGTCAAATCTGATATAACAAGGTGCTGGTTACAGAACGGTGTCACCTCCTTCAGCACGGCCTGGAGCCTGACACCAGTCTGTGGATGGTCCTGTCAAATCTGCTACAACAAGGAGCTGGTTACAGAACGGTGTCGCCTCCTTCAGCACGGCCTGGAGCCTGACACCAGGCTGTGGATGGTCCTGTCAAATCTGTTATAACAAGGAGCTGGTTACAGAACGGTGTCGCCTCCTTCAGCACGGCCTGGAGCCTGACACCAGGCTGTGGATGGTCCTGTCAAATCTGATATGACAAGGAGCTGGTTACAGAACGGTGTCGCCTCCTTCAGCGCGGCCTGGAGCCTGACAGCAGGCTGTGGATGGTCCTGCCAAATCTGTTATAACAAGGAGCTGGTTACAGAACGGTGTCGCCTCCTTCAGCACGGCCACGAGCCTGACACCAGGCTGTGGATGGTCCTGTCAAATCTGATATGACAAGGAGCTGGTTACAGAACGGTGTCGCCTCCTTCAGCGCGGCCTGGAGCCTGACAGCAGGCTGTGGATGGTCCTGCCAAATCTGATATAACAAGGAGCTGGTTACAGAACGGTGTCGCCTCCTTCAGCACGGCCTGGAGCCTGACACCAGGCTGCGGATTGTCCTGTCAAATCTGATATAACACGGTTCTGGTTACAGAACGGTGTCGCCTCCTTCAGCACGGCCTGGAGCCTGACACCAGGCTGTGGATGGTCCTGTCAAATCTGATATAACAAGGAGCTGGTTACAGAACGGTGTCGCCTCCTTCAGCACGGCCTGGAGCCTGACACCAGGCTGCGGATGGTCCTGTCAAATCTGATATAACAAGGAGCTGGTTACAGAACAGTGTCGCCTCCTTCAGCACGGCCTGGAGCCTGACACCAGGCTGTGGGTGGTCCTGTCTAATCTGATACAACAAGGAGCTGGTTACAGAGCGGTGTCGCCTCCTTCAGCACGGCCTGGAGCCTGACACCAGGCTGTGGATGGTCCTGTCAAATCTGATATAACAAGGTGCTGGTTACAGAACGGTGTCGCCTCCTTCAGCTGGGCCTGGAGCCTGACACCAGGCTGTGGATGGTCCTGTCAAATCTGATATAACAAGGTGCTGGGTACAGAACGGTGTCGCCTCCTTCAGCACGGTCTGGAGCCTGACACCAGGCTGTGGATGGTCCTGTCAAATCTGATATAACAAGGTGCTGGGTACAGAACGGTGTCGCCTCCTTCAGCACGGTCTGGAGCCTGACACCAGGCTGTGTATGGTCCTGTCAAATCTGATATAACAAGGAGCTGGTTACAGAACGGTGTCGCCTCCTTCAGAACGGCCTGGAGCCTGACACAAGGCTGTGGATGGTCCTGTCAAATCTGATATAACAAGGAGCTGGTTACAGAACGGTGTCACCTCCTTCAGCACGGCCTGGAGCCTGACACCAGGCTGTGGGTGGTCCTGTCAAATCTGATATAACAAGGAGCTGGTTACAGAACGGTGTCGCCTCCTTCAGCATGGCCTGGAGCCTGACACCAGGCTGTGGATGGCCCTGTCAAATCTGATACAACAAGGAGCTGGTTACAGAACGGTGTCGCCTCCTTCAGCACGGCCTGGAGCCTGACACCAGGCTGTGGATGGTCCTGTCAAATCTGATATAACAAGGAGCTGGTTACAGAACGGTGTCGCCTCCTTCAGCACGGCCTGGAGCCTGACACCAGGCTGTGGATGGTCCTGTCAAATCTGATACAACAAGGAGCTGGTTACAGAACGGTGTCGCCTCCTTCAGCACGGCCTGGAGCCTGACACCAGGCTGTGGATGGTCCTGTCAAATCTGATATAACAAGGAGCTGGTTACAGAACGGTGTCACCTCCTTCAGCACGGCCTGGAGCCTGACACCAGGCTGTGGATGGTCCTGTCAATTCTGATATAACAAGGAGCTGGTTACAGAACGGTGTCGCCTCCTTCAGTGCGGCCTGGAGCCTGACACCAGGCTGTGGATGGTCCTGTCAAATCTGATATAACAAGGTGCTGGTTACAGAACGGTGTCGCCTCCTTCAGCACGGCCTGGAGCCTGACACCAGGCTGTGGATGGTCCTGTCAAATCTGATATAACAAGGTGCTGGTTACAGAACGGTGTCGCCTCCTTCAGCACGGCCTGGAGCCTGACACCAGGCTGTGGATGGTCCTGTCAAATCTGATATAACAAGGTGCTGGTTACAGAACGGTGTCGCCTCCTTCAGCACGGCCTGGAGCCTGACACCAGGCTGTGGATGGTCCTGTCAAATCTGATATAACAAGGAGCTGGTTACAGAACGGTGTCGCCTCCTTCAGCACGGCCTGGAGCCTGACACCAGGCTGTGGATGGTCCTGTCAAATCTGATATAACAAGGTGCTGGTTACAGAACGGTGTCGCCTCCTTCAGCACGGCCTGGAGCCTGACACCAGGCTGTGGATGGTCCTGTCAAATCTGATATAATAAGGAGCTGGTTACAGAACGGTGTCGCCTCCTTCAGCACGGCCTGGAGCCTGACACCAGGCTGTGGATGGTCCTGTCAAATCTGATATAACAAGGTGCTGGTTACAGAACGGTGTCGCCTCCTTCAGCATGGCCTGGAGCCTGACACCAGGCTGTGGATGGTCCTGTCAAATCTGATATAACAAGGAGCTGGTTACAGAACGGTGTCACCTCCTTCAGCACGGCCTGGAGCCTGACACCAGGCTGTGGATGGTCCTGTCAAATCTGATATAACAAGGTGCTGGTTACAGAACGGTGTCACCTCCTTCAGCACGGCCTGGAGTCTGACACCAGGCTGTGGATGGTCCTGTAAAATCTGATACAACAAGGTGCTGGTTACAGAACGGTGTCGCCTCCTTCAGCACGGCCTGGAGTCTGACACCAGGCTGTGGATGGTCCTGTCAAATCTGATATAACAAGGAGCTGGTTACAGAACGGTGTCGCCTCCTTCAGCGCGGCCTGGAGCCTGACACCAGGCTGTGGATGGTCCTGTCAAATCTGATACAACAAGGAGCTGGTTACAGAACGGTGTCGCCTCCTTCAGCACGGCCTGGAGCCTGACACCAGGCTGTGGATGGTCCTGTCAAATCTGATATAACAAGGTGCTGGTTACAGAAAGGTGTCACCTCCTTCAGCACGGCCTGGAGCCTGACACCAGGCTGTGGATGGTCCTGTCAAATCTGATATAACAAGGAGCTGGTTACCGAACGGTGTCACCTCCTTCAGCGCGGCCTGGAGCCTGACACCAGGCTGTGGATGGTCCTGTCAAATCTGATATAACAAGGAGCTGGTTACAGAATGGTGTTACCTCCTTCAGCACGGCCTGGAGCCTGACACCAGGCTGTGGATGGGCCTGTCAAATCTGATACAACAAGGAGCTGGTTACAGAACGGTGTCGCCTCCTTCAGCACGGCCTGGAGCCTGACACCAGGCTGTGGTTGGTCCTGTCAAATCTGATATAACAAGGTGCTGGTTACAGAACGGTGTCGCCTCCTTAAGCACGGCCTGGAGCCTGACACCAGGCTGGGGATGGTCCTGTCAAATCTGATATAACAAGGAGCTGGTTACTGAACGGTGTCGCCTCCTTCAGCACGGCCTGGAGCCTGACACCAGGCTGTAGATGGTCCTGTCAAATCTGATATAACAAGGAGCTGG
The DNA here is from genome assembly GCF_047496885.1 of Scyliorhinus torazame. Taxonomy (NCBI): domain Eukaryota; kingdom Metazoa; phylum Chordata; class Chondrichthyes; order Carcharhiniformes; family Scyliorhinidae; genus Scyliorhinus; species Scyliorhinus torazame. The sequence continues at coordinate 150,992 of NW_027307982.1, read as the reverse complement.
TTACAGAACGGTGTCGCCTCCGTCAGCACGGCCTGGAGCCTGACACCAGGCTCTGGATGGTCCTGTCAAATCTGATATAACAAGGAGCTGGTTACAGAACGGTGTTGCCTCCTTCAGCACGGCCTGGAGCCTGACACCAGGCTGTGGATGGTCCTGTCAAATCTGATATAACAAGAAGCTGGTTACAGAACGGTGTCGCCTCCTTCAGCACGGCCTGGAGCCTGACATCAGGCTGTGGATGGTCCTGTCAAATCTGATATAACACGGTTCTAGTTACAGAACGGTGTCGCCTCCTTCAGCACGGCCTGGAGCCTGACACCAGGCTGTGGATGGTCCTGTCAAATCTGATATAACACGGAGCTGGTTACAGAACCATGTCACCTCCTTCAGCACGGCCTGGAGCCTGACACCAGGCTTTGGATGGTCCTGTCAAATCTGATATAACAAGGAGCTGGTTACAGAACGGTGTCGCCTCCTTCAGCACGGCCTGGAGCCTGAAACCAGGCTGTGGATGGTCCTGCCAAATCTGATATAACAAGGAGCTGGTTACAGAACGGTGTCGCCTCCTTCAGCACGGCCTGGAGCCTGACACCAGGCTGTGGATGGTCCTTTCAAATCTGATATAACAAGGTGCTGGTTACAGAACGGTGTCGCCTCCTTCAGCACGGCCTGGAGCCTGACACCAGGCTGTGGATGGTCCTGTCAAATCTGATACAACAAGGAGCTGGTTACAGAACGGTGTCGCCTCCTTCAGCACGGCCTGGAGCCTGACACCAGGCTGTGGATGGTCCTGTCAAATCTGATATGACAAGGAGCTGGTTACAGAACGGTGTCGCCTCCTTCAGCGCGGCCTGGAGCCTGACAGCAGGCTGTGGATGGTCCTGTCAAATCTGATATAACAAGGAGCTGGTTACAGAACGGTGTCGCCTCCTTCAGCACGGCCTGGAGCCTGACACCAGGCTGTGGATGGTCCTGTCAAATCTGATATAACAAGGAGCTGGTTACAGAACGGTGTCGCCTCCTTCAGAACGGCCTGGAGCCTGACACAAGGCTGTGGATGGTCCTGTCAAATCTGATATAACAAGGAGCTGGTTACAGAACGGTGTCGCCTCCTTCAGCACGGCCTGGAGCCTGACACCAGGCTCTGGATGGTCCTGTCAAATCTGATACAACAAGGAGCTGGTTACAGAACGGTGTCGCCTCCTTCAGCACGGCCTGGAGCCTGACACCAGGCTGTGGATGGTCCTGTCAAATCTGATATAACAAGGAGCTGGTTACAGAACGGTGTCGCCTCCTTCAGCATGGCCTGGAGCCTGACACCAGGCTGTGGATGGCCCTGTCAAATCTGATACAACAAGGAGCTGGTTACAGAACGGTGTCGCCTCCTTCAGCACGGCCTGGAGCCTGACACCAGGCTGTGGATGGTCCTGTCAAATCTGATATAACAAGGAGCTGGTTACAGAACGGTGTCGCCTCCTTCAGCACGGCCTGGAGCCTGACACCAGGCTGTGGATGGTCCTGTCAAATCTGAAAGAACAAGGAGCTGGTTACAGAACGGTGTCGCCTCCTTCAGCGCGGCCTGGAGCCTGACACCAGGCTGTGGATGGTCCTGTCAAATCTGATACAACAAGGAGCTGGTTACAGAACGGTGTCGCCTCCTTCAGCACGGCCTGGAGCCTGACACCAGGCTGTGGATGGTCCTGTCAAATCTGATATAACAAGGTGCTGGTTACAGAAAGGTGTCACCTCCTTCAGCACGGCCTGGAGCCTGACACCAGGCTGTGGATGGTCCTGTCAAATCTGATATAACAAGGAGCTGGTTACCGAACGGTGTCACCTCCTTCAGCGCAGCCTGGAGCCTGACACCAGGCTGTGGATGGTCCTGTCAAATCTGATATAACAAGGAGCTGGTTACAGAATGGTGTTACCTCCTTCAGCACGGCCTGGAGCCTGACACCAGGCTGTGGATGGGCCTGTCAAATCTGATACAACAAGGAGCTGGTTACAGAACGGTGTCGCCTCCTTCAGCACGGCCTGGAGCCTGACACCAGGCTGTGGTTGGTCCTGTCAAATCTGATATAACAAGGTGCTGGTTACAGAACGGTGTCGCCTCCTTAAGCACGGCCTGGAGCCTGACACCAGGCTGGGGATGGTCCTGTCAAATCTGATATAACAAGGAGCTGGTTACTGAACGGTGTCGCCTCCTTCAGCACGGCCTGGAGCCTGACACCAGGCTGTAGATGGTCCTGTCAAATCTGATATAACAAGGAGCTGGTTACAGAACGGTGTCGCCTCCGTCAGCACGGCCTGGAGCCTGACACCAGGCTCTGGATGGTCCTGTCAAATCTGATATAACAAGGAGCTGGTTACAGAACGGTGTTGCCTCCTTCAGCACGGCCTGGAGCCTGACACCAGGCTGTGGATGGTCCTGTCAAATCTGATATAACAAGAAGCTGGTTACAGAACGGTGTCGCCTCCTTCAGCACGGCCTGGAGCCTGACATCAGGCTGTGGATGGTCCTGTCAAATCTGATATAACACGGTTCTAGTTACAGAACGGTGTCGCCTCCTTCAGCACGGCCTGGAGCCTGACACCAGGCTGTGGATGGTCCTGTCAAATCTGATATAACACGGAGCTGGTTACAGAACCATGTCACCTCCTTCAGCACGGCCTGGAGCCTGACACCAGGCTTTGGATGGTCCTGTCAAATCTGATATAACAAGGAGCTGGTTACAGAACGGTGTCGCCTCCTTCAGCACGGCCTGGAGCCTGAAACCAGGCTGTGGATGGTCCTGCCAAATCTGATATAACAAGGAGCTGGTTACAGAACGGTGTCGCCTCCTTCAGCACGGCCTGGAGCCTGACACCAGGCTGTGGATGGTCCTTTCAAATCTGATATAACAAGGTTCTGGTTACAGAACGGTGTCGCCTCCTTCAGCACGGCCTCGAGCCTGACACCAGGCTGTGGATGGTCCTGTCAAATCTGATACAACAAGGAGCTGGTTACAGAACGGTGTCGCCTCCTTCAGCACGGCCTGGAGTCTGACACCAGGCTGTGGATGGGCCTGTCAAATCTGATATAACAAGGAGCTGGTTACAGAACGGTGTCGCCTCCTTCAGCACGGCCTGGAGCCTGACACCAGGCTGTGGATGGTCCTGTCAAATCTGATATAACAAGGTGCTGGTTACAGAACGGTGTCACCTCCTTCAGCACGGCCTGGAGCCTGACACCAGTCTGTGGATGGTCCTGTCAAATGTGCTACAACAAGGAGCTGGTTACAGAACGGTGTCGCCTCCTTCAGCACGGCCTGGAGCCTGACACCAGGCTGTGGATGGTCCTGTCAAATCTGTTATAACAAGGAGCTGGTTACAGAACGGTGTCGCCTCCTTCAGCACGGCCTGGAGCCTGACACCAGGCTGTGGATGGTCCTGTCAAATCTGATATGACAAGGAGCTGGTTACAGAACGGTGTCGCCTCCTTCAGCGCGGCCTGGAGCCTGACAGCAGGCTGTGGATGGTCCTGTCAAATCTGATATAACAAGGAGCTGGTTACAGAACGGTGTCGCCTCCTTCAGCACGGCCTGGAGCCTGACACCAGGCTGTGGATGGTCCTGTCAAATCTGATATAACAAGGAGCTGGTTACAGAACGGTGTCGCCTCCTTCAGAACGGCCTGGAGCCTGACACAAGGCTGTGGATGGTCCTGTCAAATCTGATATAACAAGGAGCTGGTTACAGAACGGTGTCGCCTCCTTCAGCACGGCCTGGAGCCTGACACCAGGCTCTGGATGGTCCTGTCAAATCTGATACAACAAGGAGCTGGTTACGGAACGGTGTCGCCTCCTTCAGCACGGCCTGGAGCCTGACACCAGGCTGTGGATGGTCCTGTCAAATCTGATATAACAAGGAGCTGGTTACAGAACGGTGTCGCCTCCTTCAGCATGGCCTGGAGCCTGACACCAGGCTGTGGATGGCCCTGTCAAATCTGATACAACAAGGAGCTGGTTACAGAACGGTGTCGCCTCCTTCAGCACGGCCTGGAGCCTGACACCAGGCTGTGGATGGTCCTGTCAAATCTGATATAACAAGGAGCTGGTTACAGAACGGTGTCGCCTCCTTCAGCACGGCCTGGAGCCTGACACCAGGCTGTGGATGGTCCTGTCAAATCTGATATAACAAGGAGCTGGTTACAGAACGGTGTCACCTCCTTCAGCACGGCCTGGAGCCTGACACCAGGCTGTGGATGGTCCTGTCAATTCTGATCTAACAAGGAGCTGGTTACAGAACGGTGTCGCCTCCTTCAGCGTGGCCTGGAGCCTGACACCAGGCTGTGGATGGTCCTGTCAAATCTGATATAACAAAGTGCTGGTTACAGAACGGTGTCGCCTCCTTCAGCACGGCCTGGAGCCTGACACCAGGCTGTGGATGGTCCTGTCAAATCTGATATAACAAGGTGCTGGTTACAGAACGGTGTCGCCTCCTTCAGCACGGCCTGGAGCCTGACACCAGGCTGTGGATGGTCCTGTCAAATCTGATATAACAAGGTGCTGGTTACAGAACGGTGTCGCCTCCTTCAGCACGGCCTGGAGCCTGACACCAGGCTGTGGATGGTCCTGTCAAATCTGATATAACAAGGTGCTGGTTACAGAACGGTGTCGCCTCCTTCAGCACGGACTGGAGCCTGACACCAGGCTGTGGATGGTCCTGTCAAATCTGATATAACAAGGAGCTGGTTACAGAAATGTGTCGCCTCCTTCAGCACGGCCTGGAGCCTGACACCAGGCTGTGGATGGTCCTGTCAAATCTGATATAACAAAGAGCTGGTTACAGAACATGTCGCCTCCTTCAGCACGGCCTGGAGCCTGACACCAGACTGTGGATGGTCCTGTCAAATCTGATATAACAAGGAGCTGGTTACAGAACGGTGTCGCCTCCTTCAGCACGGCCTGGAGCCTGAAACCAGGCTGTGGATGGTCCTGCCAAATCTGATATAACAAGGAGCTGGTTACAGAACGGTGTCGCCTCCTTCAGCACGGCCTGGAGCCTGACACCAGGCTGTGGATGGTCCTTTCAAATCTGATATAACAAGGTTCTGGTTACAGAACGGTGTCGCCTCCTTCAGCACGGCCTCGAGCCTGACACCAGGCTGTGGATGGTCCTGTCAAATCTGATACAACAAGGAGCTGGTTACAGAACGGTGTCGCCTCCTTCAGCACGGCCTGGAGTCTGACACCAGGCTGTGGATGGGCCTGTCAAATCTGATATAACAAGGAGCTGGTTACAGAACGGTGTCGCCTCCTTCAGCACGGCCTGGAGCCTGACACCAGGCTGTGGATGGTCCTGTCAAATCTGATATAACAAGGTGCTGGTTACAGAACGGTGTCACCTCCTTCAGCACGGCCTGGAGCCTGACACCAGTCTGTGGATGGTCCTGTCAAATGTGCTACAACAAGGAGCTGGTTACAGAACGGTGTCGCCTCCTTCAGCACGGCCTGGAGCCTGACACCAGGCTGTGGATGGTCCTGTCAAATCTGTTATAACAAGGAGCTGGTTACAGAACGGTGTCGCCTCCTTCAGCACGGCCTGGAGCCTGACACCAGGCTGTGGATGGTCCTGTCAAATCTGATATGACAAGGAGCTGGTTACAGAACGGTGTCGCCTCCTTCAGCGCGGCCTGGAGCCTGACAGCAGGCTGTGGATGGTCCTGTCAAATCTGATATAACAAGGAGCTGGTTACAGAACGGTGTCGCCTCCTTCAGCACGGCCTGGAGCCTGACACCAGGCTGTGGATGGTCCTGTCAAATCTGATATAACAAGGAGCTGGTTACAGAACGGTGTCGCCTCCTTCAGAACGGCCTGGAGCCTGACACAAGGCTGTGGATGGTCCTGTCAAATCTGATATAACAAGGAGCTGGTTACAGAACGGTGTCGCCTCCTTCAGCACGGCCTGGAGCCTGACACCAGTCTGTGGATGGTCCTGTCAAATCTGATATAACAAAGTGCTGGTTACAGAACGGTGTCGCCTCCTTCAGCACGGCCTGGAGCCTGACACCAGGCTGTGGATGGTCCTGTCAAATCTGATATAACAAGGTGCTGGTTACAGAACGGTGTCGCCTCCTTCAGCACGGCCTGGAGCCTGACACCAGGCTGTGGATGGTCCTGTCAAATCTGATATAACAAGGTGCTGGTTACAGAACGGTGTCGCCTCCTTCAGCACGGCCTGGAGCCTGACACCAGGCTGTGGATGGTCCTGTCAAATCTGATATAACAAGGTGCTGGTTACAGAACGGTGTCGCCTCCTTCAGCACGGCCTGGAGCCTGACACCAGGCTGTGGATGGTCCTGTCAAATCTGATATAACAAGGAGCTGGTTACAGAAATGTGTCGCCTCCTTCAGCACGGCCTGGAGCCTGACACCAGGCTGTGGATGGTCCTGTCAAATCTGATATAACAAAGAGCTGGTTACAGAACATGTCGCCTCCTTCAGCACGGCCTGGAGCCTGACACCAGACTGTGGATGGTCCTGTCAAATCTGATATAACAAGGAGCTGGTTACAGAACGGTGTCGCCTCCTTCAGCACGGCCTGGAGCCTGACACCAGGCTGTGGATGGTACTGTCAAATCTGATATAACAAGGAGCTGGTTACAGAACGGTGTCACCTCCTTCAGCACGGCCTGGAGCCTGACACCAGGCTGTGGATGGTCCTGTCAAATCTGATGTAACAAGGTGCTGGTTACAGAACGGTGTCACCTCCTTCAGCACGGCCTGGAGTCTGACACCAGGCTGTGGATGGTCCTGTAAAATCTGATACAACAAGGTGCTGGTTACAGAACGGTGTCGCCTCCTTCAGCACGGCCTGGAGCCTGACACCAGGCTGTGGATGGTCCTGCCAAATCTGATATAACACGGAGCTGGTACAGAACCATGTCACCTCCTTCAGCACGGCCTGGAGCCTAACACCAGGCTGTGGATGGTCCTGTCAAATCTGATATAACAAGGAGCTGGCTACAGAACGGTGTCGCCTCCTTCAGCACGGCCTGGAGCCTGACACCAGGCTGTGGATGGTCCTGTCAAATCTGATATAACAAGGTGCTGGTTACAGAACGGTGTCGCCTCCTTCAGCACGGACTGGAGCCTGACACCAGGCTGTGGTTGGTCCTGTCAAATCTGATATAACAAGGTGCTGGTTACAGAACGGTGTCGCCTCCTTCATCACGGCCTGGAGCCTGACACCAGGCTGTGGATGGTCCTGTCAAATCTGATATATCAAGGTGCTGGTTACAGAACGGTGTCGCCTCCTTCAGCACGGCCTGGAGCCTGTCACCAGGCTGTGGGTGGTCCTGTCAAATTTGATATAACAAAGTGCTGGTTACAGAACGGTGTCGCCTCCTTCAGCACGGCCTGGAGCCTGACACCAGGCTGTGGATGGTCCTGTCAAATCTGATATAACAAGGAGCTGGTTACAGAACGGTGTCGCCTCCTTCAGCACGGCCTGGAGCCTGACACCAGGCTGTGGATGGTCCTGTCAAATCTGATATAACAAGGAGCTGGTTACAGAACGGTGTCGCCTCCTTCAGCACGGCCTGGAGCCTGACACCAGGCTGTGGATGGTCCTGTCAAATCTGTTATAACAAGGTGCTGGTTACAGAACGGTTTCACCTCCTTCAGCACGGCCTGGAGCCTGACACCAGGCTGTGGATGGTCCTATCAAATCCGATATAACAAGGAGCTGGTTACAGAACGGTGTCGCCTCCTTCAGCACGGCCTGGAGCCTGACACCAGGCTGTGGATGGTCCTGTCAAATCTGATACAACAAGGAGCTGGTTACAGAACGGAGTCGCCTCCTTCAGCACGGCCTGGAGACTGACACCAGGCTGTGGATGGTCCTGTCAAATCTGTTATAACAAGGTGCTGGTTACAGAACGGTGTCACCTCCTTCAGCACGGCCTGGAGTCTGACACCAGGCTGTGTGTGGTCCTGTCAAATCTGATATAACAAGGAGCTGGTTACAGAACGGTGTCGCCTCCTTCAGCACGGCCTGGAGCCTGACACCAGGCTGTGGATGGTCCTGTCAAATCTGATATAACACGGTTCTGGTTACGGAACGGTGTCGCCTCCTTCAGCACGGCCTGGAGCCTGACACCAGGCTGTGGATGGTCCCGTCAAATCTGATATAACACGGAGCTGGTACAGAACGGTGTCACCTCCTTCAGCACGGCCTGGAGCCTAACACCAGGCTGTGGATGGTCCTGTCAAATCTGATATAACACGGAGCTGGTACAGAACGGTGTCACCTCCTTCAGCACGGCCTGGAGCCAAACACCAGGCTGTGGATGGTCCTGTCAAATCTGATATAACAAGGAGCTGGTTACAGAACGGTGTCACCTCCTTCAGCACGGCCTGGAGCCTGACACCAGGCTGTGGATGGTCCTGTCAAATCTGATATAACAAGGTGCTCGTTACAGAACGGTGTCACCTCCTTCAGCACGGCCTGGAGTCTGACACCAGGCTGTGGATGGTCCTGTAAAATCTGATACAACAAGGTGCTGGTTACAGAACGGTGTCGCCTCCTTCAGCACGGCCTGGAGCCTGACACCAGGCTGTGGATGGTCCTGCCAAATCTGATATAACACGGAGCTGGTACAGAACCATGTCACCTCCTTCAGCACGGCCTGGAGCCTAACACCAGGCTGTGGATGGTCCTGTCAAATCTGATATAACAAGGAGCTGGCTACAGAACGGTGTCGCCTCCTTCAGCACGGCCTGGAGCCTGACACCAGGCTGTGGATGGTCCTGTCAAATCTGATATAACAAGGTGCTGGTTACAGAACGGTGTCGCCTCCTTCAGCACGGCCTGGAGCCTGACACCAGGCTGTGGTTGGTCCTGTCAAATCTGATATAACAAGGTGCTGGTTACAGAACGGTGTCGCCTCCTTCCGCACGGCCTGGAGCCTGTCACCAGGCTGTGGGTGGTCCTGTCAAATTTGATATAACAAAGTGCTGGTTACAGAACGGTGTCGCCTCCTTCAGCACGGCCTGGAGCCTGACACCAGGCTGTGGCTGGTCCTGTCAAATCTGATATAACAAGGTGCTGGTTACAGAACGGTGTCGCCTCCTTCAGCACGGCCTGGAGCCTGACACCAGGCTGTGGATGGTCCTGTCAAATCTGATATAACAAGGAGCTGGTTACAGAACGGTGTCGCCTCCTTCAGCACGGCCTGGAGTCTGACACCAGGCTGTGGATGGTCCTGTCAAATCTGATATAACAAGGTGCTGGTTACAGAACGGTGTCGCCTCCTTCAGCACGGCCTGGAGCCTGTCACCAGGCTGTGGGTGGTCCTGTCAAATTTGATATAACAAAGTGCTGGTTACAGAACGGTGTCGCCTCCTTCAGCACGGCCTGGAGCCTGACACCAGGCTGTGGATGGTCCTGTCAAATCTGATATAACAAGGAGCTGGTTACAGAACGGTGTCGCCTCCTTCAGCACGGCCTGGAGCCTGACACCAGGCTGTGGATGGTCCTGTCAAATCTGATATAACAAGGAGCTGGTTACAGAACGGTGTCGCCTCCTTCAGCACGGCCTGGAGCCTGACACCAGGCTGTGGATGGTCCTGTCAAATCTGTTATAACAAGGTGCTGGTTACAGAACGGTTTCACCTCCTTCAGCACGGCCTGGAGCCTGACACCAGGCTGTGGATGGTCCTGTCAAATCTGATATAACACGGAGCTGGTTACAGAACGGTGTCGCCTCCTTCAGCACGGCCTGGAGCCTGACACCAGGCTGTGGATGGTCCTGTCAAATCTGATACAACAAGGAGCTGGTTACAGAACGGAGTCGCCTCCTTCAGCACGGCCTGGAGACTGACACCAGGCTGTGGATGGTCCTGTCAAATCTGATGTAACAAGGTGCTGGTTACAGAACGGTGTCACCTCCTTCAGCACGGCCTGGAGTCTGACACCAGGCTGTGGATGGTCCTGTAAAATCTGATACAACAAGGTGCTGGTTACAGAACGGTGTCGCCTCCTTCAGCACGGCCTGGAGCCTGACACCAGGCTGTGGATGGTCCTGCCAAATCTGATATAACACGGAGCTGGTACAGAACCATGTCACCTCCTTCAGCACGGCCTGGAGCCTAACACCAGGCTGTGGATGGTCCTGTCAAATCTGATATAACAAGGAGCTGGCTACAGAACGGTGTCGCCTCCTTCAGCACGGCCTGGAGCCTGACACCAGGCTGTGGATGGTCCTGTCAAATCTGATATAACAAGGTGCTGGTTACAGAACGGTGTCGCCTCCTTCAGCACGGACTGGAGCCTGACGCCAGGCTGTGGTTGGTCCTGTCAAATCTGATATAACAAGGTGCTGGTTACAGAACGGTGTCGCCTCCTTCATCACGGCCTGGAGCCTGACACCAGGCTGTGGATGGTCCTGTCAAATCTGATATAACAAGGTGCTGGTTACAGAACGGTGTCGCCTCCTTCAGCACGGCCTGGAGCCTGTCACCAGGCTGTGGGTGGTCCTGTCAAATTTGATATAACAAAGTGCTGGTTACAGAACGGTGTCGCCTCCTTCAGCACGGCCTGGAGCCTGACACCAGGCTGTGGATGGTCCTGTCAAATCTGATATAACAAGGAGCTGGTTACAGAACGGTGTCGCCTCCTTCAGCACGGCCTGGAGCCTGACACCAGGCTGTGGATGGTCCTGTCAAATCTGATATAACAAGGAGCTGGTTACAGAACGGTGTCGCCTCCTTCAGCACGGCCTGGAGCCTGACACCAGGCTGTGGATGGTCCTGTCAAATCTGTTATAACAAGGTGCTGGTTACAGAACGGTTTCACCTCCTTCAGCACGGCCTGGAGCCTGACACCAGGCTGTGGATGGTCCTATCAAATCCGATATAACAAGGAGCTGGTTACAGAACGGTGTCGCCTCCTTCAGCACGGCCTGGAGCCTGACACCAGGCTGTGGATGGTCCTGTCAAATCTGATACAACAAGGAGCTGGTTACAGAACGGAGTCGCCTCCTTCAGCACGGCCTGGAGACTGACACCAGGCTGTGGATGGTCCTGTCAAATCTGTTATAACAAGGTGCTGGTTACAGAACGGTGTCACCTCCTTCAGCACGGCCTGGAGTCTGACACCAGGCTGTGTGTGGTCCTGTCAAATCTGATATAACAAGGAGCTGGTTACAGAACGGTGTCGCCTCCTTCAGCACGGCCTGGAGCCTGACACCAGGCTGTGGATGGTCCTGTCAAATCTGATATAACACGGTTCTGGTTACGGAACGGTGTCGCCTCCTTCAGCACGGCCTGGAGCCTGACACCAGGCTGTGGATGGTCCCGTCAAATCTGATATAACACGGAGCTGGTACAGAACGGTGTCACCTCCTTCAGCACGGCCTGGAGCCTAACACCAGGCTGTGGATGGTCCTGTCAAATCTGATATAACACGGAGCTGGTACAGAACGGTGTCACCTCCTTCAGCACGGCCTGGAGCCAAACACCAGGCTGTGGATGGTCCTGTCAAATCTGATATAACAAGGAGCTGGTTACAGAACGGTGTCACCTCCTTCAGCACGGCCTGGAGCCTGACACCAGGCTGTGGATGGTCCTGTCAAATCTGATATAACAAGGTGCTCGTTACAGAACGGTGTCACCTCCTTCAGCACGGCCTGGAGTCTGACACCAGGCTGTGGATGGTCCTGTAAAATCTGATACAACAAGGTGCTGGTTACAGAACGGTGTCGCCTCCTTCAGCACGGCCTGGAGCCTGACACCAGGCTGTGGATGGTCCTGCCAAATCTGATATAACACGGAGCTGGTACAGAACCATGTCACCTCCTTCAGCACGGCCTGGAGCCTAACACCAGGCTGTGGATGGTCCTGTCAAATCTGATATAACAAGGAGCTGGCTACAGAACGGTGTCGCCTCCTTCAGCACGGCCTGGAGCCTGACACCAGGCTGTGGATGGTCCTGTCAAATCTGATATAACAAGGTGCTGGTTACAGAACGGTGTCGCCTCCTTCAGCACGGCCTGGAGCCTGACACCAGGCTGTGGTTGGTCCTGTCAAATCTGATATAACAAGGTGCTGGTTACAGAACGGTGTCGCCTCCTTCAGCACGGCCTGGAGCCTGTCACCAGGCTGTGGGTGGTCCTGTCAAATTTGATATAACAAAGTGCTGGTTACAGAACGGTGTCGCCTCCTTCAGCACGGCCTGGAGCCTGACACCAGGCTGTGGCTGGTCCTGTCAAATCTGATATAACAAGGTGCTGGTTACAGAACGGTGTCGCCTCCTTCAGCACGGCCTGGAGCCTGACACCAGGCTGTGGATGGTCCTGTCAAATCTGATATAACAAGGAGCTGGTTACAGAACGGTGTCGCCTCCTTCAGCACGGCCTGGAGTCTGACACCAGGCTGTGGATGGTCCTGTCAAATCTGATATAACAAGGTGCTGGTTACAGAACGGTGTCGCCTCCTTCAGCACGGCCTGGAGCCTGTCACCAGGCTGTGGGTGGTCCTGTCAAATTTGATGTAACAAAGTGCTGGTTACAGAACGGTGTCGCCTCCTTCAGCACGGCCTGGAGCCTGACACCAGGCTGTGGATGGTCCTGTCAAATCTGATATAACAAGGAGCTGGTTACAGAACGGTGTCGCCTCCTTCAGCACGGCCTGGAGCCTGACACCAGGCTGTGGATGGTCCTGTCAAATCTGATATAACAAGGAGCTGGTTACAGAACGGTGTCGCCTCCTTCAGCACGGCCTGGAGCCTGACACCAGGCTGTGGATGGTCCTGTCAAATCTGTTATAACAAGGTGCTGGTTACAGAACGGTTTCACCTCCTTCAGCACGGCCTGGAGCCTGACACCAGGCTGTGGATGGTCCTGTCAAATCTGATATAACACGGAGCTGGTTACAGAACGGTGTCGCCTCCTTCAGCACGGCCTGGAGCCTGACACCAGGCTGTGGATGGTCCTGTCAAATCTGATACAACAAGGAGCTGGTTACAGAACGGAGTCGCCTCCTTCAGCACGGCCTGGAGACTGACACCAGGCTGTGGATGGTCCTGTCAAATCTGTTATAACAAGGTGCTGGTTACAGAACGGTGTCACCTCCTTCAGCACGGCCTGGAGTCTGACACCAGGCTGTGTGTGGTCCTGTCAAATCTGATATAACAAGGAGCTGGTTACAGAACGGTGTCGCCTCCTTCAGCACGGCCTGGAGCCTGACACCAGGCTGTGGATGGTCCTGTCAAATCTGATATAACACGGTTCTGGTTACGGAACGGTGTCGCCTCCTTCAGCACGGCCTGGAGCCTGACACCAGGCTGTGGATGGTCCCGTCAAATCTGATATTGCACGGAGCTGGTACAGAACGGTGTCACCTCCTTCAGCACGGCCTGGAGCCTAACACCAGGCTGTGGATGGTCCTGTCAAATCTGATATAACACGGAGCTGGTACAGAACGGTGTCACCTCCTTCAGCACGGCCTGGAGCCAAACACCAGGCTGTGGATGGTCCTGTCAAATCTGATATAACAAGGAGCTGGTTACAGAACGGTGTCGCCTCCTTCAGCACGGCCTGGAGCCTGACACCAGGCTGTGGATAGTCCTGTCAAATCTGATATAACAAGGAGCTGGTTACAGAACGGTGTCGCCTCCTTCAGCACGGCCTGGAGCCTGACACCAGGCTGTGGATGGTCCTGTCAAATCTGATATAACAAGGAGCTGGTTACAGAACGGTGTCGCCTCCTTCAGCACGGTCTGGAGCCAGACACCAGGCTGTGGATGGTCCTGTCAAATCTGATATAACAGGGAGCTGGTTACAGAACTGTGTCGCCTCCTTCAGCACGGTCTGGAGCCTGACACCAGGCTGTGGATGGTCCTGTCAAATCTGATATAACAAGGAGCTGGTTACAGAACGGTGTCGCCTCCTTCAGCACGGCCTGGAGCCTGACACCAGGCTGTGGATGGTCCTGTCAAATCTGATATAACAAGGTGCTGGTTACAGAACGGTGTCACCTCCTTCAGCACGGCCTGGAGTCTGACACCAGGCTGTGGATGGTCCTGTAAAATCTGATACAACAAGGTGCTGGTTACAGAACGGTGTCGCCTCCTTCAGCACGGCCTGGAGCCTGACACCAGGCTGTGGATGGTCCTGTCAAACCTGATATAACAAGGTGCTGGTTACAGAACGGTGTCACCTCCTTCAGCACGGCCTGGAGTCTGACACGAGGCTGTGGATGGTCCTGTAAAATCTGATACAACAAGGTGCTGGTTACAGAACGGTGTCGCCTCCTTCAGCACGGCCTGGAGCCTGACACCAGGCTGTGGATGGTCCTGCCAAATCTGATATAACACGGAGCTGGTACAGAACCATGTCACCTCCTTCAGCACGGCCTGGGGCCTGACACCAGGCTGTGGATGGTCCTGTCAAATCTGATATAACAAGGAGCTGGCTACAGAACGGTGTCGCCTCCTTCAGCACGGCCTGGAGCCTGACACCAGGCTGTGGATGGTCCTGTCAAATCTGATATAACAAGGAGCTGGTTACAGAACGGTGTCGCCTCCTTCAGCGCGGCCTGGAGCCTAACACCAGGCTGTGGATGGTCCTGTCAAATCTGATATAACAAGGAGCTGGCTACAGAACGGTGTCGCCTCCTTCAGCACGGCCTGGAGCCTGACACCAGGCTGTGGATGGTCCTGTCAAATCTGATATAACAAGGAGCTGGTTACAGAAAGGTGTCGCCTCCTTCAGCACGGCCTGGAGCCTGACACCAGGCTGTGGATGGGCCTGTCAAATCTGATATAACAAGGAGCTGGTTACAGAACGATGTCACCTCCTTCAGCACGGCCTGGAGCCTGACACCAAGCTGTGGATGGTCCTGTCAAATCTGATATAACAAGGAGCTGGTTACAGAACGGTGTCGCCTCCTTCAGCACGGCCTGGAGCCTGACACCAGGCTGTGGTTGGTCCTGTCAAATCTGATATAACAAGGTGCTGGTTACAGAACGGTGTCACCTCCTTCAGCACGGCCTGGAGCCTGACACCAGGCTGTGGGTCGTCCTGTCAAATTTGATATAACAAGGAGCTGGTTACAGAACGGTGTCGCCTCCTTCAGCACGGCCTGGAGCCTGACACCAGGCTGTGGATGGTCCTGTCAAATCTGATATAACAAGGAGCTGGTTACAGAACGGTGTTGCCTCCTTCAGCACGGCCTGGAGCCTGACACCAGGCTGTGGATGGTCCTGTCAAATCTAATATAACAAGGAGCTGGTTACAGAACGGTGTCGCCTCCTTCAGCACGGCCTGGAGCCTGACACCAGGCTGTGGATGGTCCTGTCAAATCTGTTATAACAAGGAGCAGGTTACAGAACGGTGTCGCCTCCTTCAGCACGGCCTGGAGCCTGACACCAGGCTGTGGATGGTCCTATCAAATCTGATACAACAAGGAGCTGGTTACAGAACGGTGTCGCCTCCTTCAGCACGGCCTGGAGCCTGACACCAGGCTGTGGATGGTCCTGCCAAATCTGATATAACACGGAGCTGGTACAGAACCATGTCACCTCCTTCAGCACGGCCTGGAGCCTAACACCAGGCTGTGGATGGTCCTGTCAAATCTGATATAACAAGGAGCTGGCTACAGAACGGTGTCGCCTCCTTCAGCACGGCCTGGAGCCTGACACCAGGCTGTGGATGGTCCTGTCAAATCTGATATAACAAGGTGCTGGTTACAGAACGGTGTCGCCTCCTTCAGCACGGCCTGGAGCCTGACACCAGGCTGTGGATGGGCCTGTCAAATCTGATATAACAAGGAGCTGGTTACAGAACGATGTCACCTCCTTCAGCACGGCCTGGAGCCTGACACCAGGCTGTGGATGGTCCTGTCAAATCTGATATAACAAGGAGCTGGTTACAGAACGATGTCACCTCCTTCAGCACGGCCTGGAGCCTGACACCAGGCTGTGGTTGGTCCTGTCAAATCTGATATAACAAGGTGCTGGTTACAGAACGGTGTCACCTCCTTCAGCACGGCCTGGAGCCTGACACCAGGCTGTGGATGGGCCTGTCAAATCTGATATAACAAGGAGCTGGTTACAGAACGATGTCACCTCCTTCAGCACGGCCTGGAGCCTGACACCAGGCTGTGGTTGGTCCTGTCAAATCTGATATAACAAGGTGCTGGTTACAGAACGGTGTCGCCTCCTTCAGCACGGCCTGGAGCCTGACACCAGGCTGTGGATGGTCCTGTCAAATCTGATATAACAAGGAGCTGGTTACAGAACGGTGTCGCCTGCTTCAGCACGGCCTGGAGCCTGACACCAGGCTGTGGATGGTCCTGTCAAATCTGATATAACAAGGTGCTGGTTACAGAACGGTGTCGCCTCCTTCAGCACGGCCTGGAGCCTGACACCAGGCTGTGGATGGTCCTGTCAAATCTGACATAACAAGGAGCTGGTTACAGAACGGTGTCGCCTCCTTCAGCACGGCCTGGAGCCTGACACCAGGCTGTGGATGGTCCTGTCAAACCTGATATAACAAGGAGGTGGTTACAGAACGGTGTTGCCTCCTTCAGCACGGCCTGGAGCCTGACACCAGGCTGTGGATGGGTCTGTCAAATCTGATATAAAAAGGTGCTGGTTACAGAACGGTGTCGCCTCCTTCAGCACGGCCTGGAGCCTGACACCAGGCTGTGGATGGTCCTGTCAAATCTGATATAACACGGTTCTGGTTACGGAACGGTGTCACCTCCTTCAGCACGGCCTGGAGCCTGACACCAGGCTGTGGATGGTCCCGTCAAATCTGATATAACAAGGAGCTGGTTACAGAACGGTATCGTCTCCTTCAGCACGGCCTGGAGCCTGACACCAGGCTGTGGATGGTCCTGTCAAATCTGATATAACAAGAAGCTGGTTACAGAACGGTGTCGCCTCCTTCAGCACGGCCTGGAGCCTGACATCAGGCTGTGGATGGTCCTGTCAAATCTGATATAACACGGTTCTAGTTACAGAACGGTGTCGCCTCCTTCAGCACGGCCTGGAGCCTGACACCAGGCTGTGGATGGTCCTGTCAAATCTGATATAACAAGGAGCTGGTTACAGAACGGTGTCGCCTCCTTCAGCACGGCCTGGAGCCTGACACCAGGCTGTGGTTGGTCCTGTCAAATCTGATATAACAAGGTGCTGGTTACAGAACGGTGTCACCTCCTTCAGCACGGCCTGGAGCCTGACACCAGGCTGTGGATGGGCCTGTCAAATCTGATATAACAAGGAGCTGGTTACAGAACGATGTCACCTCCTTCAGCACGGCCTGGAGCCTGACACCAGGCTGTGGTTGGTCCTGTCAAATCTGATACAACAAGGTGCTGGTTACAGAACGGTGTCACCTCCTTCAGCACGGCCTGGAGCCTGACACCAGGCTGTGGGTCGTCCTGTCAAATTTGATATAACAAGGAGCTGGTTACAGAACGGTGTCGCCTCCTTCAGCACGGCCTGGAGCCTGACACCAGGCTGTGGATGGTCCTGTCAAATCTGATATAACAAGGAGCTGGTTACAGAACGGTGTCGCCTCCTTCAGCACGGCCTGGAGCCTGACACCAGGCTGTGGATGGTCCTGTCAAATCTAATATAACAAGGAGCTGGTTACAGAACGGTGTCGCCTCCTTCAGCACGGCCTGGAGCCTGACACCAGGCTGTGGATGGTCCTGTCAAATCTGTTATAACAAGGTGCTGGTTACAGAACGGTTTCAACTCCTTCAGCACGGCCTGGAGCCTGACACCAGGCTGTGGATGGTCCTATCAAATCCGATATAACAAGGAGCTGGTTACAGAACGGTGTCGCCTCCTTCAGCACGGCCTGGAGCCTGACACCAGGCTGTGGATGGTCCTGTCAAATCTGATACAACAAGGAGCTGGTTACAGAACGGTGTCGCCTCCTTCAGCACGGCCTGGAGCCTGACACCAGGCTGTGGATGGTCCTGTCAAATCTGACATAACAAGGAGCTGGTTACAGAACGGTGTCGCCTCCTTCAGCACGGCCTGGAGCCTGACACCAGGCTGTGGATGGTCCTGTCAAACCTGATATAACAAGGAGGTGGTTACAGAACGGTGTTGCCTCCTTCAGCACGGCCTGGAGCCTGACACCAGGCTGTGGATGGGTCTGTCAAATCTGATATAAAAAGGTGCTGGTTACAGAACGGTGTCGCCTCCTTCAGCACGGCCTGGAGCCTGACACCAGGCTGTGGATGGTCCTGTCAAATCTGATATAACACGGTTCTGGTTACGGAACGGTGTCACCTCCTTCAGCACGGCCTGGAGCCTGACACCAGGCTGTGGGTGGTCCTGTCAAATCTGATACAACAAGGAGCTGGTTACAGAACGGTGTCGCCTCCTTCAGCACGGCCTGGACCCTGACACCAGGCTGTGGATGGTCCCGTCAAATCTGATATAACACGGAGCTGGTACAGAACGGTGTCACCTCCTTCAGCACGGCCTGGAGCCTAACACCAGGCTGTGGATGGTCCTGTCAAATCTGATATAACACGGAGCTGGTACAGAACGGTGTCACCTCCTTCAGCACGGCCTGGAGCCTAACACCAGGCTGTGGATGGTCCTGTCAAATCTGATATAACAAGGAGCTGGTTACAGAACGGTGTCGCCTCCTTCAGCACGGCCTGGAGCCTGACACCAGGCTGTGGATGGTCCTGTCAAATCTGATATAACAAGGAGCTGGTTACAGAACGGTGTCGCCTCCTTCAGCACGGCCTGGAGCCTGACACCAGGCTGTGGATGGTCCTGTCAAATCTGATATAACAAGGAGCTGGTTACAGAACGGTGTCGCCTCCTTCAGCACGGCCTGGAGCCTGACACCAGGCTGTGGATGGTCCTGTCTAATCTGATACAACAAGGAGCTGGTTACAGAACGGTGTCGCCTCCTTCAGCACGGCCTGGAGCCTGACACCAGGCTGTGGATGGTTCTGTCAAATCTGATATAACAAGGAGCTGGTTACAGAACGGTGTCGCCTCCTTCAGCACGGCCTGGAGCCTGACACCAGTCTGTGGATGGTCCTGTCAAATCTGAAAGAACAAGGAGCTGGTTACAGAACGGTGTCGCCTCCTTCAGCACGGCCTGGAGCCTGACACCAGGCTGTGGATGGTCCTGTCAAATCTGATATAACAAGGAGCTGGTTACAGAACGGTGTCGCCTCCTTCAGCACGGTCTGGAGCCTGACACCAGGCTGTGGATGGTCCTGTCAAATCTGATATAACAAGGAGCTGGTTACAGAACGGTGTCGCCTCCTTCAGCACGGCCTGGAGCCTGACACCAGGCTGTGGATGGTCCTGTCTAATCTGATATAACAAGGAGCTGGTTACAGAACGGTATCGTCTCCTTCAGCACGGCCTGGAGCCTGACAACAGGCTGTGGATGGTCCCGTCAAATCTGATATAACAAGGAGTTGGTTACAGAACGGTGTCGCCTCCTTCAGCACGGCCTGGAGCCTGACAACAGGCTGTGGATGGTCCCGTCAAATCTGATATAACAAGGAGCTGGTTACAGAACGGTGTCGCCTCCTTCAGCACGGCCTGGAGCCTGACACCAGGCTGTGGATGGTCCTGTCAAATCTGATATAACAAGGAGCTGGTTATAGAACGGTGTCGCCTCCTTCAGCATGGCCTGGAGCCTGACACCAGGCTGTGGATGGTCCTGTCAAATCTGATATAACAAGGTGCTGGTTACTGAACGGTGTCGCCTCCTTCAGCACGGCCTGGAGCCTGACACCAGGCTGTGGATGGTCCTGTCAAATCTGATATAACAAGGAGCTGGTTACAGAACCGTGTCGCCTCCTTCAGCACGGCCTGGAGCCTGACACCAGGCTGTGGGTGGTCCTGTAAGGGGGTGTTAACGTCACAGTTCTATTGTCCGTTTCTGCATCCGTAATTTAAAAACCCGTCTCAGTAATGGTGACCGTTACACTGCGGGGGTTTGAGGCAACACTGCAGGGGCTCCTTGTATCACAAGAAAGGGGATTATTGAGAAAAAGTAAATGGTTAACTATATACAGCATAGAGGTCTCTGAAACAGCTTTTTAATTGGGGGCTCCCGGACCACACTGTCTGTCCCCTGCTCCCAGGGATTATTGAGCAGTAAATGGTTAACTGTATACAGGCACAGGGTGCAGCACAATCAATCACTCACGAGAAGAGAGGAGATGAGGAGTCGAACAATGGCTTTATTACGCTGACTTGTTCCACCCGCAGCACAGGTCCAGAATGCGGCTGTTGGGAGAACCCGGGCTCTTATACTCCACATTACTGGGTGGAGCCTGCAGGCGGCTGGTCCACTCGGGACCCAGTGTCTATCCACCAATAGCCTTTCGGCCTCACAGGGCACCTTAATACCCCTAATACATACCACCACATTCACCCCTTGTTGAAAAAGAACCCGGCGGGGTTGTGGGCCGTATGGTGGTCGGTGTTTACAGAGTCTGTCCCTAGGATGCCGCTAACACGGCGGTTATGCTCCGATTTCTTGCTTTACTGTTTCGATGAGTCGAATGGGTTCCCTGGTCGTCCTAACCGATCGGCTTAGCCCCGGTGGTGATGCAGACGCTGGTTCGGGCCCCGTCGTCTCTGGGAACGTCGCAATGCCTCTCCCCGCTCCAATATCCCTATTCGGACCGGGGGAAGGACCGATCCACCCGGGAAGGGGGCGGCTGTGGGGTGTGCCGGTGGGAGGGAGGGGTGATTGGTGTTGTGGGGGGGGGGGTGGAGCTCCAGAGGGGGTGACTGGTGTTGGGGGGGGGTGCAGCTCCGGAGGGGTCGGCTGTGGGGTGCGCCGGTGCGAGGGACGGGTGATTGGTGTTGGGGGGGGGTGGAGCTCCAGAGGGGGTGACTGGTGTTGGGGGGGGGTGCAGCTCCGGAGGGGTCGGCTGTGGGGTGCGCCGGTGCGAGGGACGGGTGATTGGTGTTGGGGGGGGGTGGAGCTCCAGAGGGGGTGACTGGTGTTGGGGGGGGGTGCAGCTCCGGAGGGGTCGGCTGTGGGGTGTGTCGGTGGGAGGGAGGGGTGATTGGTGTTGTGGGGGGGGGTGGAGCTCCAGAGGGGGTGACTGGTGTTGGGGGGGGGGTGGAGCTCCAGAGGGGGTGACTGGTGTTGGGGGGGGGGGTGCAGCTCCGGAGGGGTCGGCTGTGGGGTGCGCCGGTGCGAGGGACGGGTGATTGGTGTTGGGGGGGGGTGGGGGGTGGATCTCCAGAGGGGGTGACTGGTGTTGGGGGGGGTGGGTGCAGCTCCGGAGGGGTCGGCTGTGGGGTGCGCCGGTGGGAGGGAGGGTGTGTGTGGAGCTCCGGCGGGTGCCGGGTCCCGCAGGGAGACCGTGTCCTGTCGCCGTCGGGGTACGCCACGCAGGCGTATTGAGGATTCGCGTTGAGGAGATGAAGCCTCTCGACCAACGGGTCCGATTTGTGCGTCCGCACATGTTTTCGGAGCAGGATGGGTCCCGGGGCTGCCAGCCAGGTTGGAAGTGACGTTCCGGAGGAAGACTTCCTAGGGAAGACAAGGAGGAGTCCCTGAGGTGTTTGATTTGTTGTTGTACAAAGCAGCGACTGGATGGAGTGGAGGGCGTCCGGGAGGACTTCCTGCAGTGGGAGACTGGGAGATTCCTGGACCGTAGGGCCAGCAGGACGGTCTTCCAGACCGTTCCGTTCTCCCTCTCTACCTGACCGTTCCCCCGGGGTTGTAACTGGTCGTCCTGCTCGAGGCGATGCCCTTGCTGAGCAGGAATTGACGCAGTTCATTGCTCACGAAGGAGGGCCCCTATCGCTATGTTTGTAGGCGGGGAAACCGAATAGTGTAAAGGTGGTGGTGAGGGCTCTAATGACCGTGGCCTCGGTCATTTCGGGACAGGGAATAGCTAATGGTAACAGGGAGTACTTGACAATCACGTTCAGGAAGTACGTGTTGCGGTGGGTAGAGGGGAGGGGGCCTTTGAAGTCCAGACTGAGGCGCTCAAAGGGACGGGAAGCCTTTATCACATGTGCTTTCTCTGGCCTGGAGAAGTGTGTTTTGCGCTCTGCGCAGATTTGGCAGTTCCTGGTGGCTGTCCCGACCTCCTCGATGGAGTAGGGCAGGTTGCGGGTCTTTACGAAGTGATAGAGCCGAGTGACCCCCGGGTGGCAGAGGTCCTCGTGGAGGGTTCGGAGACGGTCCACTTGTGCGTTGGCACATGTGCCGCGGGACAGGGCATCGGAAGGCTCGTTCAGCTTTCCGGGACGATACAAGATCTCGGAGTTATAGGTGGAGAGTTCGATCCTCCACCGCAGGATCTTATCGTTCTTGATCTTGCCCCGCTGTGCATTATCGAACATGAAGGCCACCGACCGTTGGTCAGTGAGGAGAGTGAATCTCCTCCCGGCCAGGTAATCTCTCCACTGCCGCACAGCTTCCACTATGGCCTGGGCCTCCTTTTCCACTGAGGAGTGGCGGATTTCGGAAGCGTGGAGGGTGCGTGAAAAGAAGGCCACGGGTCTGCCCGCTTGTTGAGTGTTGACTCCAGAGCTACGTCGGATGCATCGCTCTCGACCTGGAAGGGGAGGAACTCGTCGATGGCGCGCATCGTGGCCTTTGCGATATCCGCTTTGATGCGGCTGACGGCCTGGCGAGCCTCTGTCGACAGGGGAAAGACCGTGGACTGGATTAGCGGACGGGCCTTGTCCGCGTAGTTGGGGAGCCACTGGGTGTAACAAGAGAAAAAGCCCAGGCAGCGTTTCAGGGCCTTGGAGCAGTGGGGGAGGGGGAACTCCATGAGGGGGCGCATGCGTTCGGGGTCTGGGCCTATCACTCCGTTTCGCACTACGTAGCCGAGGATGGCTAGACGGTCGGGGCTAAACACGCATTTAGAACATAGAACATAGAACGATACAGCGCAGTACAGGCCCTTCGGCCCACGATGGTGCACCGACCTGGGACATCAAAAAACAAAAGCCATCTAACCTACACTATGCCAGTATCATCCATATGTTTATCCAATAAACTTTTAACTGCCCTCAATGTTGGCGAGTTCACTACTGCAGGTAGGGCATTCCACGGCCTCACCACTCTTTGCGTAAAGGACCTACCTCTGACCTCTGTCCTATATCTATTACCCCTCAGTTTAAGGCTATGTCCCCTCGTGCCAGCCATTTCCATCCGCGGGAGAAGGCTCTCACTGTCCACCCTATACAACCCCCTGATCATTTTGTATGCCTCTATTAAGTCTCCTCTTAACCGCCTTCTCTCTAACGAAAATAACCTCAAGTCCATCAGCCTTTCCTCATAAGATTTTCCCTCCATACCATGCAACATCCTGGTAAATCTCCTCTGCACCCGCTCCAAAGCCTCCACGTCCTTCCTATAATGCGGCGACCAGAATTGCACGCAATACTCCAAATGCGGCCGTACCAGAGTTTTGTGCAGCTGCAACATGACCTCCTGACTCCGGAACTCAATCCCTCTACCAATAAAGGCCAACACTCCATAGGCATTCTTCACAACCCTATCAAACTGGGTGGCAACTTTCAGGGATCTATGTACATGGACACCTAGATCCCTCTGCTCATCCACACTTTCAAGTTCTTTACCATTAGCCAAATATTCCGCATTCTTGTTATTCCTTCCAAAGTGAATCACCTCACACTTCTCTACATTAAACTCCATTTGCCACCTCGCAGCCCAGCTCTGCAGCTTATCTATGTCCCTCTGTAACCTGCTACATCCTTCCACACTATCGACAACACCACCGACTTTAGTGTCATCTGCAAATTTACTCACCCACCCTTCTGCGCCCTCCTCTAGGTCATTGATAAAAATGACAAACAGCAACGGCCCCAGAACAGATCCTTGTGGTACGCCACTTGTAACGGAACTCCATTCTGAACATTTCCCATCAACCACCACCCTCTGTCTTCTTTCAGCTAGCCAATTTCTGATCCACATCTCGAAATCACCCTCAATCCCCAGCCTCCGTATTTTATGCAATAGCCTACCGTGGGGAACCTTATCAAACGCTTTACTGAAATCCACATCAACTGCTCTACCCTCGTGTACCAGTTCAGTCACCTTCTCAAAGAACTCGATAAGGTTTGTTAGGCATGACCTACCCTTCACAAAGCCATGCTGACTATCCCTGATCATATTATTCCTGTCTAGATAATTATAAATCTTGTCTCTTATAATCCCCTCCAAGACTTTACCCACAACAGATGTGAGGCTCACCGGTCTATAGTTGCCGGGGTTGTCTCTACTCCCCTTCTTGAACAAAGGGACCACTTTTGCTATCCTCCAGTCCTCTGGCACTATTCCTGTAGCCAATGATGACATAAAAATCAAAGCCAAAGGCTCAGCAATCTCTTCCCTGGCCTCCCAGAGAATCCTAGGATAAATCCCATCAGGCCCCGGGGACTTATCTATTTTCAGCCTGTCCATAATTGCCAACACCTCTTCCCTACGTACCTCAATGCCATCTATTCTAATAGCCTGGGTCTCAGCATTCTCCTCCACAACATTATCTTTTTCCTGAGTGAATACTGACGAAAAATATTCATTTAGTATCGCTCCTATCTCTTCAGATTCCACACACAACTTCCCATCCCTGTCCTTGACTGGCCCTACTGTTACCCTAGTCATTCTTTTATTCCTGACATACCTATAGAAAGCTTTTGGGTTTCCCTTGATCCTACCTGCCAAATACTTCTCATGTCCCCTCCTTGCTCGTCTTAGCTCTCTCTTTAGATCCTTCCTCGCTACCTTGTAACTATCCATCGCCCCAACTGAAACTTCACACCTCATCTTCACATAGGCCTCCTTCTTCCTCTTAACAAGAGATTCCACTTCTTTGGTAAACCACGGTTCCCTCGCTCGACGCCTTCCTCCCTGCCTGACCGGTACGTACTTATCAAGAACACGCAGTAGCTGTTCCTTGAACAAGCTCCACATATCCAGTGTGCCCAACACTTGCAGCCTACTTCTCCAACCTATCCCCTCCCAAGTCATGTCTAATGGCATCATAATTGCTCTTCCCCCAGCTATAACTCTTGCCCTGCGGGGTATACTTATCCCTTTCCATCACTAACGTAAACGTCACCGAATTATGGTCACTGTCCCCAAAGTGCTCAACTACCTCCAAATCTAACACCTGGTGTTTCTCCCTGTTGTAGGTGAGATTCAGGGCGTTTGCGGTCTGGAGGAATTTGCGGAGGTTGGCCTCGTAGTCCTGCTGGTCGTGGCCGCAGATGATGATGTTGTCGAGGTACGGGAACGTGGCCCGCAAACCATCCCGGTCAACCATTCGGTCCATCTCCCGTTGGAAGACCGAGACCCTGTTAGTGACTCCGAATAGAGCCCTTAAAAAGGGATAGAGCCACCCATCTGCTTCAAAAGCAGTGTATTTGCGGTCGCTCGAGCGGATGGGGAGCTGGTGGTAGGCGGACTTAAGGTCCACGGTGGAAAAGACCTTGTACTGTGCAATCCGATTGACCATGTCGGATATGCGGGGGAGAGGGTACGCGTCCAGCTGCGTGTATCTATTGATGGTTTGACTATAGTCTACGACCATCCTCTGCTTCTTCCTGATCTTTACAACTACCACCTGGGCTCTCCAGGGACTATTGCTGGCCTGGATTATGTCTTCCCTCAGCAGCGGCTGGATTCTGACCGGATAAATGTCCGGTCCTGGGCGCTGTACCGTCTGCTCCTAGTGGCGACTGGTTTGCAATCCGGGGTGAGGTTCGCAAACAGGGACGGTGGGTCGACCTTGAGGGTCGCGAGGCCGCAGATAGTGAGTGGGGGTACAGGGCCGCCGAATTTAAACGTTAAACTCTGGAGGTTACACTGAAAATCCAACCCCAGGAGTGAGGCAGCGCAGAGGTGGGGAAGGACGTAAAGCCGGTAGTTCTTGAACTCCCATCTCTGCACCGTGAGGTTCACGATGCAGAACCCTTTGATCTCTATGGAATGGGACCCTGCCGCCAGAACATTTTTTTGATTACTCGGTGGATCGAAACAGCGTCTTACCGTATCGGGATGTATAAAACACTCCGTGCTCCCAGAGTCGATCAGGCAGGTCTCGTACCCGTTTATAAATACTGTTGTTGTTGCTGTTTGGAGCCTTCGGGGCCGCGACTGGCCCAGGGTCACAGAAGCCAGTCGCAGTTGCTGCATTGGGGCCTTTTCTTCAGGCCCCGTGGGGCCGTCCATCCCGGGGTCCTTAGCCGTCAGCCAAGATGGCGGCTTCCACGGGTCGCACACGGTCGGGGCTGGACAAGGTGGCGCTGCCCATGGATCGCACGTTGTCGCAGGAGTACAAAATGACGGCGCCCATCCCTCCCGCATGGAGTCCGGGGCCCAAGATGGCGGCGCCGGTTGGCCGCACATGGATTGCTGGGAGGTGGGGGGGGGTTGAGTTTGGGGTTCTCCCCCGGAGATAGCGGCTACCTCCCGGGCCTGGAACACTGCTAAAAAGTGCCCCTATTTGCCGCACCCTTTACAGGGGGCCGAGCGGGCCGGGCAGCACATTCGGGGGTGTTTCCCTTGCCCACAAAAGTAGCAGCAGGGCCCCCCTGGGTGATCTGCTGCTCTGGCAGCGCAGGCCTGTGGGGGGGGGGGGGCTGCCGCGCGGTCGGCGGCGTAGGCACGGGAGTTCTGCGATGCCACATCGAACGAGGCCGCGAGGGCCCGTGCTCTTTGAGGCCTAGTGTGTCTTTTTCCAGCAAGCGCTGGCGAATTTGGGACGAAAGCATACCTGCCACGAACGCATCTCAGACCAGCAGCTCTGTGTGTTCGTTAGCCGAAACCGATGGGCAGTTGCAGTTTCTCCCCAGTATTAACAGCGCACTGTAGAATTCGCCCAGCGATTCCCCGGGGATTTGCCGTCTCGCCGCGAGCTGGTGGCGTGCGTAGACCTGGTTGACGGGGCTGACGTAGATTCCTCTCAGCATGGCGATCGCCGTCGGGGAATCGTCCGCGTCCTCTATGAGAGTGTAGATTTCCGGGCTCACCCTGGCAGGACCTGCAGTTTCTGGTCTTCTGTAACTATGCCGGGGGCCGTTCGGAGGTATCCTTCGAACCACGCGAGCCAGTGTTTAAAAGTGCCCGCTGAGTCTGCCGCGTGGGGGCTGATTCGCAGACACTCCGGAGTGAGTCGGAGCTCCATGTCCTTTAAGTCTGCGTAATAAATTGCAGCACAATCAATCACTCACGAGACGAGAAGAGAAGGAGTCGATCGATGGCTTTATTACGCAGACTTGTTCCCCAGCAGCACAGTTACAGAATGCGGCTGCTGGGAGAACCCGGGCTCTTATACTCCGCCTTACTGGGTGGAGCCAGTAGGCAGCTGATCCACTCGGGACACAGTGTCTATCCACCAATAGCCACTCGACATCACAGGGTACCGCAATACCCCAGATACATACCACCACACAGAGGTGTCTGAAACAGCTTTTTAATTGGGGCTCCCTGACCACACTGCCTGTCCCCTACTCCCAGGGATTATTGAGCAGTAAATGGTTAACTATATACAGCACAGAGGTCTCCGAAACAGCTTTTTAATTGGGGCTCCCTGAACACAATGCCTGTCCCCTGCTCCCAGGGATTATTGAGCAGTAAATGGTTAACTATATACAGCACAGAGGTCACTGAAACAGCTTTTTAATTGGGGGCTCCCGGACCACACTGCCTGTCCCCTGCTCCCAGGGATTATTGAGCAGTAATTGGTTAACTGTATACAGGCACAGATGTCTCTGAAACAGCTTTTTAATTGTGGGCTCCCGGAGCCACACTGCCTGTCCCCTGCTCCCAGGGATTATTGAGCAGTAAATGGTTAACTATATTCAGCACAGAGGTCTCCGAAACAGCTTTTTAATTGGGGCTCCCTGAACACAATGCCTGTCCCCTGCTCCCAGGGATTATTGAGAAGTAAATGGTTAACTATATACAGCACAGAGGTCTCCGAAACAGCTTTTTAATTGGGGCTCCCTGAACACAATGCCTGTCCCCTGCTCCCAGGGATTATTGAGCAGTAAATGGTTAACTATATACAGCACAGAGGTCACTGAAACAGCTTTTTATTTGGGGGCGCCTGAGGCCACACTGCCTGTACCCTGCTCCCAGGGATTATTGAGCAGTTAATGCTTAACTATATACAGCACAGAGGTCTCTGAAACAGCTTTTTAATTGGGGGCTCCCGGAGCCACACTGCCTGTCCCCTGCTCCCAGGGATTATTGAGCAGTAAATGGTTAACTATAAACAGCACAGAGGTCTCTGAAAGAACTTTTTAATTGGGGGCTCCCGGACCACACTGCCTGTCCCCTGCTCCCTGGGATTATTGAGCAGTAAATGGTTAACTGTATACAGCACAGAGGTCTCTGACACAGCATTTTAATTGGGGGCTCCCGAGGCCACACTGCCTGTCCCCTGCTCCCAGGGATTATTGAGCAGTAAATGGTTCACTATATACAGCACAGAGGTCTCTGAAACAGCTTTTTAATTGGGGGCTCCCGGAGGCACACTGCCTGCCCCTGCTCCCAGGGATTATTGAGCAGTAAATGGTTAACTATATTCAGGCACAGAGGTCTCTGAAACAGCTTTTTAATTGGGGGCGCCTGAGGCCACACTGCCTGTACCCTGCTCCCAGGGATTATTGAGCAGTAAATGGTTAACTATATACAGCACAGAGGTCTCTGAAACAGCTTTTTAATTGGGGGCTCCCGGAGTCAGACTGCCTGTCCCCTGCTCCCAGGGATTATTGAGCAGTAAATGGTTAACTATATACAGCACAGATTTCACTGAAACTGCTTTTTAATTGGGGGCGCCTGAGGCCACGCTGCCTGTTCCCTGCTCCCAGGGATTATTGAGCAGTAATTGGTTAACTCTATACAGGCACAGAGGTCTCTGAAACTGCTTTTTAATTGGGGGCTCCCGAGGCCACACTGCCTGTCCCCTGCTCCCAGGGATTATTGAGCAGTAAATGGTTAACTATATACAGCACAGAGGTCTCTGAAACAGCTTTTTAATTGGGGGCTCCCGAGGCCACACTGCCTGTCCCCTGCTCCCAGGGATTATTGAGCAGTAAATGGTTAACTATATACAGCACAGAGGTCTCTGAAACAGCTTTTTAATTGGGGGCTCCCGGAGCCACACTGCCTGTCCCCTGCTCCCAGGGATTATTGAGCAGTAAATGGTTAACTATATTCAGGCACAGAGGTCTCTGAAACAGCTTTTTAATTGGGGGCGCCTGAGGCCACACTGCCTGTACCCTGCTCCCAGGGATTATTGAGCAGTAAATGGTTAACTATATACAGCACAGAGGTCTCTGAAACAGTTTTTAAATTGGGGGCTCCCGGAGTCAGACTGCCTGTCCCCTGCTCCCAGGGATTATTGAGCAGTAAATGGTTAACTATATACAGCACAGATTTCACTGAAACTGCTTTTTAATTGGGGGCGCCTGAGGCCACGCTGCCTGTTCCCTGCTCCCAGGGATTATTGAGCAGTAATTGGTTAACTCTATACAGGCACAGAGGTCTCTGAAACTGCTTTTTAATTGGGGGCTCCCGAGGCCACACTGCCTGTCCCCTGCTCCCAGGGATTATTGAGCAGTAAATGGTTAACTATATACAGCACAGAGGTCTCTGAAACAGCTTTTTAATTGTGGGCTCCCGGACCACACTGACTGTCCCCTGCTCCCAGGGATTATTGAGAAGTAAATGGTTAACTATATACAGCACAGAGGTCACTGAAACTGCTTTTTAATTGGGGGCGCCTGAGGCCACACTGCCTGTCCCCTGCTCCCAGGGATTATTGAGCAGTAAATGGTTAACTATATACAGCACAGAGGTCACTGAAACTGCTTTTTAATTGGGGGCTCCCGGAGCCACACTGCCTGTCCCCTGCTCCCAGGGATTATTGAGCAGTAAATGGTTAACTATATACAGCACAGAGGTCACTGAAACTGCTTTTTAATTGGGGGCTCCCGGAGCCACGCTGCCTGTCCCCTGCTCCCAGGGATTATTGAGCAGTAAATGGTTAACTAAATACAGCACAGAGGTCACTGAAACTGCTTTTAAATTGGGGGCGCCTGAGGCCACACTGCCTGTCCCCTGCTCCCAGGGATTTAAAAAAAATATATATATCTTATTCAAATTTTCCGGCGAAAAACAGTACAAAGGTTTTTCCCTTTTTACAGCAACAAAACAATGTAAATAACAGCAACCGTTTTTTAACAAATCAGTAGATATGATATATACTAAATGGCAACTGCCATAATAAAAATAATAACTCTCCCAAATAATAAAATCAAACAATCCAATATACATAACCAAGTACAAATATCTCTCCATAAACACCCCTGAGGACCCGCTCGAGCCTCCCCCCCTCCCCCCTGGGTTGCTGCTGTTACCTTCCCATTTCCTTTATCGTTCTGTGAGGTAGTCAATGAACGGTTGCCACCGCCTGGTGAACCCTTGAGCCGAACCCCTTAGTGCAAACTTTATCCGTTCCAGTTTTATAAACCCTGCCATGTCGTTTATCCAGGTCTCCACCCCCGGGGGCTTGGCTTCCTTCCACATTAACAGTATCCTGCGCCGGGCTACTAGGGACGCAAAGGCCAAAACATCAGCCTCTCTCGCCTCCTGCACTCCCGGCTCTTCTGCAACCCCAAATATAGCCAACCCCCAGCTTGGCTCGACCCGGACCCCCACCACCTTCGAAAGCACATTCGCCACCCCCACCCAGAACCCCTGCAGGGCCGGGCATGACCATAACATGTGGGTGTGATTCGCTGGGCCTCTCGAGCATCTCCCACACCTATCCTCTATCCCGAAAAATTTACTGAGCCTTGCTCCGGTCATATGCGCCCTGTGCAAAACCTTGAATTGTATCAGGCTTAGCCTGGCGCACGAGGACGATGAGTTTACCCTACGTAGGGCATCTGCCCACAGCCCCTCTTCAATCTCTTCCCCCAGCTCTTCTTCCCATTTCCCCTTCAGCTCATCCACCATTATCTCCCCCTCATCTCTCATTTCCCTGTATATATCTGACACCCTACCATCCCCCACCCATGTCTCTGAGATCACTCTATCCTGAATCTCCTGCGTCGGGAGCTGCAGAAATTCCCTCCCCTGTTGCCTCGCAAAAGCCCTCAGTTGCATGTATCGAAATGCATTCCCTTGGGGCAACCCATATTTTTCCGTCAGTGCTCCCAGACTCGCAAACGTCCCGTCCAGGAACAGATCCCTCAGTTGTACAACCCCAGCTCTCTGCCATGCTCCAAATCCCCCGTCTATTCTCCCCGGGACAAACCGATGATTATTTCTTATCGGGGACCGCACCGAGGCTCCCGTCCTTCCCCTATGTCGCCTCCACTGCCCCCAAATTTTCAGTGTTGCCACCACCACTGGACTTGTGGTGTATTTCTTCGGGGAGAACGGCAACGGCGCCGTCGCCAGTGCTTGTAGGCTGGTTCCTTTGCAGGACACCATCTCCAATCTCTTCCACGCCGCTCCCTCCCCTTCTCCCATCCACTTACACACCATTGAGATATTGGCGGCCCAGTAGTATTCACTTAGGCTCGGTAGTGCCAGTCCCCCCCCCCCTATCCCTGCTACGCTCCAAAAAACCCCTCCTCACTCTCAGGGTCTTCCCAGCCCACACAAAACTCATGACACTTTTCTCGATTTTCTTGAAAAAGGCCTTCGTGACCATCACCGGGAGGCACTGAAACACAAAAAGAAATCTCGGGAGGGCTACCATTTTAACCGCCTGCACCCTACCCACCAGTGACAGGGGCACCATGTCCCATCGCTTAAAATCCTCCTCCATCTGTTCCACCAATCGTGTTAGATTAAGCCTATGTAAGGTTCCCCAACTCCTGGCTATCTGAATCCCTAAGTACCGGAAATCTCTTGTTACCTTCCTCAGCGGTAAATCATCTATTTCCCCGCTCTGCTCCCCCGGATGCACCTCAAACAACTCACTCTTCCCCGTATTCAATTTGTACCCTGAGAATTCCCCAAACTCCCCGAGCGTCTGCATTATCTCAGGCATCCCCTCCACCGGGTCCGCAACATACAGCAATAAACCATCTGCATACAAAGATACCCGGTGTTCTTCTCCTCCCCTGAGCACTCCCCTCCACTTCCTGGAGCCCCTCAGTGCTATGGCCAGGGGCTCAATCACCAATGCAAACAGTAACGGAGACAGGGGACACCCCTGTCTCGTCCCTCTGTTGATCTCCTATTTTCTTTCTCTGTCAGTCTGGCCTCAATAAAAGTTGAGACGGATTCGCACGTAAACAGAAGTTATTTATTTAGCTTGCAAGCTTTATCATCTTACAGAATGTAACAGGACGTCCTGCCTCTTACACTCCAGAAAACGACTGAACTAACAGACAAAGGAATCTCTGCAAAATCAGTTCAAATGGTATCAAGTTTCACATACTCGACGGACATAGGTCAGCCTAGGTCCCTCCTGACCTGTTTAATCCATTCTGATTGGCTCACTTCCAATCCCTTTCTCTGGCCCTTATCAATGCATCCTCACTCTTATAGACACACCTCTTCCTGCTTTTTCCATGCGGTCCCAAATTCCTTTGTCCCTAACTAAAAGAATCAAAGTGGCTTATTTCTACATTACATTAACTAGTATCTCTAAAGTAACTATTTTATATCACATTCGTCATTCCCTCCTTTTATCATTCCATGATAACCGAACTATCCAATCTATAGCTACGGTTCCTCATCTAAAAAGATTCGTCGCTGCATTTCCAATTCCTGTCTTAGCCCCCCTTCATCTGCTTCACCCTCATGGATTTTAACAGTTAAAATCTTTTTCTCGGTGATTGGGGCGGTGATCTGATCCAGTGCACCCCGCATTTTACCCATCACACATTTAAGGATGGCCAGGCCCACAAAGATGCAGCCGATAGCTACCACTAGATACATGGCCATATTTATCAACCAGTCCTTCCATCCCCCAAATCCCCAGTTACCCCAAGAGCCAGGATCCTGCATCCCGTCCAAGTGATCCCGTATGCGATCCATAAATTTAGTGATGTTAGCGGTCAAGTCTTGAACACCCATAATACACTTGCCCTGTACTATGGCGCATACCCCACCCTCACGGGCCAGAAGATAGTCAAGAGCATACCGGTTCTGCATTGCAAACAACCGTAGCTGAGACAACTCCTTAGTTATTGCCCCGAGGGCTCCCAAGGTTTCATTTCCCAAGATGGTAAGGCCGCAAATAAAATAATTCCGATCACTAACAGCCAAGGAACCCCCCACACCTCCCAGTGTCAATACGCTCAGAATGCCCCACCCGGCTGAGTGGCCCCGGTTGGGTGCAAGAACCTGAGGTTTTTTCCAGTTCTCGCAAAATTCAGCAGAGACTGCCCGGCGTGCTAACTGATTATGCAGGTTCCACGCCGAAGGGCAGGGGACTGTGGTAGGGACTAGAGTCCCTATAGCAATTCGGCGGGGAAATGGGGGTGACAAAACGTTGGTCGCCGTACCATTAAATAAAAAGTAGTATCCTTGTTCCGTGTGGAGACTAGCATCACAATCAGTATATCGGTTGCGTAAGGACCTCCCAGTAGCCCAGTTTATCCAATTTTGAAATGCCCATTCGGGCCGCCCAGCAATGCGGAAAGCCCTAGTCCCAACAGTGATATGAGAGACATTCGCCCAGCCACAAAGGAGCTGGAGGCCAGCGTTCAATGGAACGCAAGTGGTGTTGTAACAAACGCATTGGCCAGACGCCTGGGTGATATGGCACCTCCTGTCCGTACAGGTGGGAAACAGACATGTTATATTTGTGTCCACCTCTACCAGCAAACAGCCGTATCCTTCACTGCTGAAGCAATTCTCGTACGACCGGGAATCCCTATTGGGAGTGAAGTGGCTAGGTATGTACGCCCTCCACCGTCGCAGCCTATCGTATTGTGAATGGGAATTATCCCGAGTAAGGGGAAGGCAAATAGCCGGTGGTGCTGAATCCGGATCGTAAGGAAGAGTGACTTGCTCGGGCAATGGCTCGGAACGCTGACAATGAACCACCGTTTGGGGAGTGCCCCAAAGCGGTGAAACAGAAAATAACCTAGACACCGCTGCGGGGTTTGGGTAGCAGACAACCCGTCCCTGGCCATACAAACGGTGGTAAATCTGGTAGAAGAGATTCATACTACCCGGGTTTTCCTCAGTTTGGCCTTTAATTAACTTAAGTGTATCTCCCGGTAACCTACGTTCTAGCTGTACTTCCCTTCTCACACGCCCCGTCCTCTCTCTAGTCCCTTTCTCTTTCTCATGGTCTCTTCCTACACTCTTCTGACAGCCTGATTTTACCTTTATTGTACCACTTTTAACACATCCAAAATCAAATTTACATGTACTCCAAAAACAAGGCAATGTCCATATAATGTTCCCTTCCCATCGCCGGGGCCGGTGCAGCTGCTTCATGACTCCCGCATTCTCCTTAACTTTGATGACCTTCCATGAGTCGATACCTTGTCCTCGTATATGGGGGCAGCGAAGAACATCACCTGTGCATAGGTGATGTATCCTTGTAGATTGGTTGGGGCTACACAGATACATAATATTCCCCTTTTCCATATCCATCGCCAATAACACGCCAAGCGAAGTGAGGCCAAATATCAGACAGACGATGCGTAGCCACTCCATCATGCTCCACACCTGTAAAATAGCACTGGAGAAGGGAGGCAGGTTAGTATCCGACCTTTTACAGTAGTGGAGATGGGCTCAATTTACAGTGATGTAGGTGGACCCAAGCACTTCGCCCCTCCACTTTAACTGCTGTGGGGGTGGCAAGGAGAACTTGGAAGGGCCCGTCCCATCGCGGCTCCGACCCCTTCCTAGTCCAATTTTTGACCATTACATAACTACCGGGCTGGACTGAAAGTGAGCTAGGTACTGGGGGCAATGGCTGGTGAGCCGCGCGGACCTGGCCATGGAGTTCCTTGAGCACTTGCGTAAGGGCCAGAACATAGGTGGTAATTTCCTCAGTCATCTGATGAAACTGAACCCGTCTGGGAACCTGCAGGCTCCAAGGAGTTCTAAGAGGCCTGCCATAAAGAATCTCGGCGGGAGAGAGCCGGGCTGGTCCCGCAGGTGTAACCCGCAGCTGGAAGAGGGCAACGGGGAGCAACTTAAGCCATGTCAGTCCCGTGTCTGCTCTTAATTTAGCCAATTTAATTTTGAGGGTCTGATTGTGTCTTTCAACCACCCCGGCTGCCTGCGGTCTGTAAGCACAGTGTAACTGCTGGCGTATGCCCAACTGGGAGCAAAACTCCTTGTTAATTTGTCCAATAAAATGAGGCCCATTATCAGAACTTAACTGAGCTGGTATACCGTACCGGGGAATGATTTCCCTCATCAAGACTTTAACCACAGTAGCAGCTTTATTATCGATAGTCGGATACGCCTCGACCCATCTGCTGAACACATCCACAATGACCAAAACATATTTACAACATTGACACCTTTCCAACTCAATGTAATCCATTTGGAGCGTCTCAAAGGGACCACTGGGCAACGGGGTTTGCCCCATCCCACAAGGGATACCTTTTCCGGTGTTATATTGCTGACAAATCAAACACCGATTACTGATACTCTGGGCCAACCCCTGCATTTCAGGGTGCCACCAAGTGTCCAGCAACAAATCACTAGTCCCCCGAGCCCCACAATGAGTTGCAAAGTGTACACATTCGATGACCCATAAAGCCAGCACATCAGACATACAAGTCTGATGTGCTGGCGTGGTCCATAAAGAGGAAACAGAATCATATGTACAACCTAACCGTTTCCACATTTGTTTATCACTCTCAGGAGCGTCCTGCTGTAACCTTATGACGTCTTGGATGGTTGGCATTGACTTGTCAGAAGCAGACACATTCATAGTAGATCGTTTAGTCTGACTTAACATTTTAGGCACCATCACTTGCTGAATTTGTGCGGCTGTCCGCGCTGCACGATCTGCTCGTTCATTACCAACGTCAACTGGGGTTGTACCATTCGTGTGGGCAGCGCATTTAATAACGGAAACCTGCGCTGGCATAAGGAGGGCCTGCAGTCGGTCATTAACTAAACCCCGGTTGGATATTTCTGTGCCTGCCGAGGTAAGGAATCCCCTATTCTTCCAGAGTTGTCCGAAGTCATGAACTACCCCGAAAGCATATCGGGAGTCAGTGTAGATATTTACCCGGCGATCTCCCCCAAGTATACATGCACGGGTGAGGGCAAAAAGTTCAGCTTGTTGTGCTGAGTAAGGGGTCTGGAAAGCTGCCGCTTCTAGAATCAGACCATCCTGATCTACGATTGCATAACCGGACAGTCTCCGGACAGTGGGGCTTACTAATGCACTGCCATCAACATACACAATCATGTCAGGTTGTTCTAACGGAATATCACTCAGATCGTCCCTTATTGTTGTAGTTTCCTGAATCAAGGCTAAACAGTCGTGACCAGGTGTGTCCTCATGGACAGGGGGACCGCTAAGAAAACAGGCTGGATTGATAGTGGTACAGTGTTTAAATGTCAGACGTGGATTGTTCAAAAGGTATATCTCATACCTATTCTGACGAGCTGCGGTAAGATGCTGAGTCTGCAGTTGCCTCAGAAGTGCGATTACCGAGTGGGAGCTATACATTGTAATATCCTGTTGGAGAGTGATGTTGGCAGCAGCGTGCAGACTATTGTATATCGCTGCCAAGATCTGGGTGCAAACAGGGTGGCCCAACGCCACTGGGTCGAGTTTGGAAGAGTAATATGCTACGGGCCGGTGCTTGTCCACATGTTGCTGGGTGAGTGCCGCTGTTGAACATCCTTCCAGAACACGACAGTATATCTGGAATGGTCGGTCGTATAGGGGCCTACCGAGGGCCGGTGCTTGTAACAAGGCCTGCTTCAGGCAATGGAAGGCCTCGAGTGCCTCAGTGGTGAGAGTAAAGTTCCCCTCTTCACTAGTGTAAGGCGTCAGCAGTTTTGTATAGACAGCGATGTTTGGTATCCACTGCCAACAATAATTCATCATACCCAGCCAATGACGAACCTCCTTGGCTATTGTAGGGGCGGGGAATTGGCATATTGGTTCAATCCTACTGGGTTCGAGACTTCTTTCTGTGGCTGTAAGTAAAACTCCTCAGAACTTAACTTTTCTCTGAGCCACCAAGACCTTTGCTTGTGAGACAACATAACCCAACGAGGATAGGTGGTTCAATAAGTGGATCACATCATCCCTATTACTGGGCTCGTCAGGACTCGCGACCAATATGTCATCTACATACTGCACTAGAGTGGAACCATGCTCCAATGTCAAGGCCTGGAGTTGGGTCTGCAGACATCTGGAGAAGAGTGTAGGTGAATTGACGAACCCCTGTGGCAGTCTGGTCCAGGTATACTGCTGCCCATTGTAAGTGAAGGCAAACAAATATTGACTTTCAGTCGCAAGTGGGAGGGCAAAGAAGGCGTGCTGAAGGTCAATTACGGCGAAGACCCGGGTTTGAGCTGGAATTTGAGCCAGTATGTGGGCAGGGTTAGGGACGAGAGCATGTAACGGCTGTGCGATGGCATTGATTGAACGTATATCCTGTACTAATCGGTACTGGTCTGGTTTGGCTGGTTTAGGCACAGCAAGTATGGGGGTGTTACATTCTGATTGGCAAGGGACCAAAATACCCTGTTTCAACAGCTCTTGAATTAATTTATCTATTGATGGAGCAGCTTGAGATTTCAGGGGGTATTGTCGAATGGAAGGTAGCTTTACATGATCCTTAATCATCACCTTAATAGGTGTAACATTTGTCTTTCCCACTTGTGATGGGTATTCCGCCCAGACCTGTGGATTGACATATTCCAACACATCATGTCCCCTGTGATGCTGCAGTCGAGTGTTAATCGTTTCAGGGACCTCAAAATATTTTATGGTAGTGCCGTCCGGCATGACTTGAAGTGCGTAGTCTGTTGGATCCGAATGATCCACTGCCCTCCTGACCATTCGCCCCATATCCCTGGCATGGTACTGGTCGTGGACCTGACGTGTAATATGAGGGCTTACCGAAGCTGACTGTGGCCATAAATGTGGTGATATTGTAACAAAATTGGCTGTACCTTCTTTTCCCGTGACTGTGGCTGTAACCTTGACTGGCCATTCGGTCTCAAGTAATGGCCGGTATTTGTCCTCCAACTCCCTGTTTCGTCCAGTTCTGTCATAGGCCAGGGTAACGTGATGCAGTGACTGTTCAACGTCTAACGTCCACCACTGGGGGGTGATAGAGATATAGCACTGCTGTCTCATCCTCCATGATTTAACCGTTACCCCCTCATCTCCGCACTCTAGCTGTAGCTGGAAGATACACAGTAAATCTCGGGCCAACAAGTTACAGTCCAATCCAGTAGTCACTACAAACTGATGATCTGCAGACTTATTCTCGTAAGTGACTGTCACAGGTTCAGAAATAGGATACTCACACACCTGTCCTTGAAACCCCGACAATTGCTGCGTGTGGTCGGATAGTGGTAGTCGAAGTTCTGATTGCACAGAAGACATGGCTGCTCCAGGGTCGATTACAAATGGGTGATGCTGATCTCCTATCTGCAGAGAGATAATAGGTTCCCTGTCCGATTGGAGAGTCCTTTTGACTAAATTAGCTAGTCAATCCTGTGTTGGGAAAGGGTTTTCCTGGGAGAAGTCAGTGTATCTCGTCTGTCCTCCCCTTGGTGGGTATCCCCTCCTTTGGGTCGGATAATCTCCTTCTACTGCCTGTCATTTAAAGGGGCATTCCTGTTGCCAGTGATCTGCACGGCCGCAATTGAATCATGCATTGCTCCCTCTATATCTGCCTGGTCCTCTTCTCCCAGTAGACCAATGGCCCCTCAGAGGGGGCTGCGGTTGTAAAGCTGTTGATCCATTCGGTGGGCCATAAAAAGGGGCTGAGGGTCCCTTTGGCTGGGTTTGGTATCTTCCTAATCGGCAACTGTCTCCGAATCTCACGAGGGGGCACTCTAG
This sequence comes from Scyliorhinus torazame, assembly GCF_047496885.1. NCBI lineage: Eukaryota > Metazoa > Chordata > Chondrichthyes > Carcharhiniformes > Scyliorhinidae > Scyliorhinus > Scyliorhinus torazame. The sequence continues at coordinate 111,954 of NW_027307982.1, read as the reverse complement.
CTATTTCCCCTTTGTTCCAAGACTTCAACGTCTCTCCCTGTCACTAGGGGGAGTTCTTTCTCTTCAAAATCATCTATTGCAGATTCCTTTGTTCCCGAACCTCGTGGTTTCTCCTTAGTTTTGGGAGACTTAGGTGGTATACTTAATTGTTTCTCGTGAGGATCAAGCCCCTCTCTCGCTGTCAGAGATCTGGTCCTAGAGCTAACTGGGCTTGCGAAACAGAGCTCCTCTTTCTCTACTGATCGTGCAGATGGTAAATCAGGACCCGTACTATCACCCAAAAGGGCTTGAGTTACTGGCACAATTAGAATCTGGGAGCAGTGACTGGATATCAATTATTATACTCTAGTGGTTCCGGAATTAGTGCAGACAATGCTACAGGTGCAGTCGGAACTTTTAGTGAACATTTTCTAAATTATTGAATTTATCATTTTCTGTCAATTCAAGGCCAGCCATTGAACTACGTAGCTCATCTTTTGTTTCACCCGTGCCTTTCCTGTCTCTACTTGGTTGAAAAGGTTCTAACAGTGTTTTTTTTTAAAACTTAAAAATGTTTGAAAATTCAAATTGAATTACTGCAACTTGCAAGCTTAGCTCTGATCTCAACTCAGAACTACATTTACGATTTGCTTAGCACAAACTTGTATAACATTTACAACTTAATTAATTCTTTATCTTAACAATTTTTCTTTTAACAAGTTTTTTTCTTTTACATTCACATAAATGTTGGCAAAATCAACTATCATCTCCAGATTTACACTTTTTAAAATGGTGTCCGTGACCTCCTTTAAGTTTCTATTAATCTCCTGATAAAATGAGATAAACATTATTTCAAGTAAGTAAAACTTAAGATTCTGGCAATTTCAATCAATTGCTTTCGAAAATAATAACTTTTATCAAAGAGGTGGAGAAACCCACTGGTTTCCTTTAATTAATTCAAAACGTAACTTTGCTGGTGTTCACTGACTCAAAGGAAAGGTATCCGATTACACTACAGGCTGCTGCTGTTATCTCAAAGCCTGAGTGAGAAGCACTGTCTGTCTTTTAATTTTGCATGCTGCTGTTAACCCTTTGAGAGACTTCTGCTTCAACCAATATGCAGCATTCCCCACAATCTCAACTAGTCCTCAGAACTGCGCCCTTCGCCACCACAGTCCAAGGGTACAATTTTAGCTTAATCAACTATATATTTAATACACTCACACATAGAGTTGAACCATTTTCAATTTCAAATGTCCCATCAACCCTATAACCTAACCCAAGCCGAATTAACTCACACATGAAGTTGAACCATTTTCAATTTCAAATGTCACATCAACCACATAACCTAACCCAAGCCGAATTAACAATATGAAATCCCATCAATTAAATTGCTAATCCCCAGACTGACCTTTGATTTCTTCGAGACGATCTTTCCGTACCAACCGCGAGTGACCAGACTAATCAGACGATAAGAAGAGGGGAAAAATCAATGCGTGGTCATTTTCCAGCTCTACATTGTGGGCCCTATTTCCCCATCCTCCTGTTCATAATCAGTCTAATTCTGATTTCGCAGTTGGTCAGGACCGTCTTGAGAAATCCCGGGTTTACGGCACCAAATGTTAAATCCTCAGTTTCTTTACCCGTCAGTCTGGCCTCAATAAAAGTCGAGATGGATTTGCAGGTACAGCATTAGTTATTTTATTAGACTTGCAAGTATGTCTCAGTTCACAGCAGTACAGATCACCACTCTGCTCTCTGTACCTCCGGAATCAAGTGAGGCTTTCAGACAAAGAGCTCTGTACTAAGACATTCAAATGGCATCACGTTTCACATACTCGACGCCCATAGGTCATCCTATGTCCCTCCTGACTTGTTTGATCTATTCTGATTGGCTCACTTCCAATCCCTTCCTCTGGCCCCTATTACTCAGCATCACTTTGGTGGACACACCTCTTCCTGCTTTTCCATGCGGTCTGAAATCCTTTGTCTGTGAACTAACCAGAATTAAACTGGCCTATCTTCTACATTACATTAACTAATATCTCTAAAGTAACTATTTTATATCACATTCGTCATCGGGAAGGGGGTGATGTCGGGGAGGGGGTGATGTCGGGAGGGGGTGATGTCGGGGAGGGAATGATGTCGGGGAGGGTGTGATGTCGGGGAGGGTGTGATATCGGGGTGGAGGTGATATCGGGGAGGGGGTTATATCTGGGAGAGGGTGATATCGGGGTGGGGTGATGTCGGGGTGGGGGTAATGTCGGGGTGGGGGTGATGTCGGGGAGAGGGTGATGTCGGGGAGGGGGTGAAGTCGGGGAGAGAGTGATTTGGGGAGGGGGTGATGTCAGGGACGGTGTGATATCGGGGAGGGGGTGATGTCGGGGAGGGGGTGATGTCGAGGAGGGGGTGATGTCGGGAAGGGGGTGATGTCGGGGAGGGGGTGATGTCGGGGAGGGGGTGATATCGTGGAGGGGGTGATGTCGGAGTGGGAGTGTTATCGGGGAGGGGATGATGTCGGGGAGGGCGTGATATCGGGGAAGGGGTGATATCATGGAGTGGTGATGTCGGGGAGGGGGTAATGTCGGGGAAGGGGTAATGTCGGGGAGGGGGTGATGTCGGTGAGTGGGTGATATCGGGGTGGGGGTGATATCGGGGAGGAGGTGATCTCGGGGAGGGTATGATATCGGGGAGGGGGTGATATCCAGGTTGGGGTGATGTCGGCGTGGGGGTTATGTCGGGGAGGTGGTGATGTCGGGGAAGTGGTGATGTCGGGGTTAAATCCTCAGTTTCTTTACCCGTCAGTCTGGCCTCAATAAAAGTCGAGATGGATTTGCAGGTACAGCATTAGTTATTTTATTAGGCTTGCAAGTATGTCTCAGTTCACAGCAGTACAGATCACCTCTCTGCTCTCTGTACCTCCGGAATCAAGTGAGGCTATCAGACAAAGAGCTCTGTACTAAGACATTCAAATGGCATCACGTTTCACATACTCGACGCCCATAGGTCATCCTATGTCCCTCCTGACCTGTTTGGTCTATTCTGATTGGCTCACTTCCAATCCCTTCCTCTGGCCCCTATTACTCAGCATCACTTTGGTGGACACACCTCTTCCTGCTTTTCCATGCGGTCAGAAATCCTTTGTCTGTGAACTAACCAGAATTAAACTGGCCTATCTTCTACATTACATTAACTAATATCTCTAAAGTAACTATTTTATATCACATTCGTCATCGGGAAGGGGGTGATGTCGGGGAGGGGGTGATGTCGGGAGGGGGTGATGTCGGAGAGGGAATGATATCGGGGAGGGTGTGATGTCGGGGAGGGTGTGATATCGGGGTGGAGGTGATATCGCGGAGGGGGTTATATCTGGGAGAGGGTGATATCGGGGTGGGGTGATGTCGGGGTGGGGGTGATGTCGGGGTGGGGGTGATACGGGGAGGGGGCGATGTCGGGGAGGGGGTGATGTCGGGCAGAGAGTGATTCGGGGAGGGGGTGATGTCGGGGACGGTGTGATATCGGGGAGGGGGTGATGTCGGGGAGGGGGTGATGTCGGGGGGGGGGATGTCGGGAAGGGGGTGATGTCGGGAAGGGGGTGATGTCGGGGAGGGGGTGATGTCGGCGAGGTGGTGATATTAGGGAGGCCTTATATCGGGGAGGGGGTGATATCGGCGAAGGGGTGATATCGGGTAAGGGGTGATATCATGGAGGGGGTGATATCGGGGTCGGGGTGATATCGGCGAGGGGATGATATCGGGTAAGGGGTGATATCATGGAGGGGGTGATATCGGGGTCGGGGTGATATCGGCGAAGGGGTGATATTGGGGGGGGTGATATCGGGTGGGGGTGATATCGGGGAGGGGGTGATGTCGGGGAGGGGGTAATGTCGCGGTAGGGGTGATGTCGGGGAGTGGGTAATGTCGGGGTAGGGGTGATATCGGGGTGGGAGTGATATCGAGGTGGGGGTGATATCGGGGTGGGGGTGATATCCGGGTTGGGGTGATGTCGGGGAGGTATTGATGTCGGGGAGGGGTTGATGTCGGGAGGTGGTGGTGTCGGGAGGGTGTGATGTCGGGAGGGGGTGATATCGGGGAGGGGGTGATATATGGGAGGGGGTGATATCGGGGAGGGGGTGATATCGGGGAGGTGGTGATATCGGGGAGGGGTTGATATCGGGGTGGGGTGATATCGGGGTGGGGGTGATATCGGGGTGGGGTGATATCGGGGTGGGGGTGATATCGGGGTGGGGGTGATATCGGGGTGGGGGTGATATCGGGGATGGGGTGATATCGGGGTGGGGGTGATATCGGGGTGGGGGTGATATCGGGGATGGGGTGATATCGGGATGGGGGTGATATCGGGGTGGGGGTGATATCGGGGAGGGGGTGATATCGGGGAGGTGGTGATGCCGGGGAAGTGGTGATGTCGGGAAGGGGGTGATGTCGGGGAGGGGGTGATGTCGGGAGGGGGTGATGTCGGGAGGGGGTGATGTCGGGGAGGGAATGATGTCGGGGAGCGTTTGATGTCGGGGACTGTGTCTGTTTCTCTGTCTGTGACTATTTCTCTGTCTGTGCCTTTGTCTCTGTCTGTGTCTCTGTCTGTGTCGCTGTGTCTGTCTGTGTCTGTGTCTCTGTGTCTGTCTGTGTCTCTGTCTCTGTCTTTGTCTCTGTGTCTGTCTGTGTCTCTGCCTGTGTCTCTGTGTCTGTCTGTGTCTGTGTCTCTGTGTCTGTGTATGTGCCTGTGTCTGTGTCTGTGTCGCTCTGTTTGTGTCTCTGTCTGTGTCTCTGTGTCTTTCTGTGTCCCTGTCTCTGTCTCTGTCTGTGTATCTGTCTGTGTCTCTGTCTCTGTGTCTGTCTGTCTCTCTGTCTGTGTCTCTGTCTGTGTCCCTGTCTGTATCTGTGTCTCTGTCTGTATCTCTGTCTGTATCTCTGATGTGTCTCGGTTTCTGTCTGTGTCTGTGTCTCTGTCTGTATCTCTGTCTGTGTCCGTCTGTGTCTCAGTCTCTGTCTCTCTGTGTGTCTCTCTGTACCTCTGTCTGTGTCTCTGTGTCTGTTTGTGTCTTAGTCTCTGTCTCTGTCTGTGTCTGTGTCTGTTTCTCTGTCTGTATCTCTGTCTGTATCTCTGTCTGCGTCTCTGTGGCTGTGTCTCTCTGTGCCTCTGTCTGTGTCTCTGTGTCTGTCTGTGTCTCAGTCTCTGTCTCTGTCTGGGGCACATTCTGCCGCACAGTCTGTGTTTAAGTGTGAGGCACACACCCAGCTGATCGGCAATGGGGGAGTCACACACACCCAGCTGATCGGTCATGGCGGAGGCGCATACCCAGCTGATCGGCATTGGGGAGTCACACTGGACCTGCTGATCGGCCATGGGGGAGTCACACTGACCAGATTGATCGGCCATGGGGGAGTCACACTGACCCAACTGATCGGCCATGGGGGGAGACACACTGAACCAGCTGATCGGCTATGGGGGAGTCACACTGACCCAACTGATCGGCCATGGGGGGAATCACACTGAACCAGCTGATCGGCTATGGGGGAGTCACACATACCCAGCTGATCGGCCATGGGGGCGTCACACAGACCCAGCTGATCGGTCATGGGGGAGTCATTCTGACCCAGCTGATCGGCCATGGGGGAGTCACACCCACCCACCGACAGTCTCTCCTGGTAATGCAGAATGGTCAATCTCTGCCTGTGTCTCTGCCTGTATCCATCTCTCTCACTGTCTGTGTTTCTGTCTGTGTTTCTGTCTGTTTCTCTGTCTCTGTCTGTGCCTGTGTCTCTGTCTGTGCCTGTGTCCCTGTCCCTGTCTGTGTCTCTGCCTGTGTCTGTGTCTCCGTCTGTGTCGTTGTCTCTGTCGCTGTCGTTGCCGCTGTCTCTGTTGGTGTCTCTGCCTGTGTCTCCGTCTTGTCTGGGTCTGTGTCGGTGTCTCTGTCGGTGTCTCTGTCACTGTCACTATCTCTGTCGCTGTATCTGTCGCTGTCTCTGTCTGTGTCTCTGTCTGTGTCTCTGTCTGTGTCTCCGTCTGTGTCTGGGTCTGTGTCGGTGTCTGTGTCTCTGTGTCTGCCTGTGTCCCTGTATCTGTCTGTATCTCAGCCTGGGTCTCTGTCTGTGTTTCTGAATCTGACTGCGTTTCTGTCTGTGTCTCTGCCTGTGTCTTTTTCTCTCTCTCGGTCTGTCTGTGTTTCTGTCTGTGTCTGTGTCTCTGTCTGTGTCTCTGTCTGAGTCTTTGTCTCTGTCTGTGTCTCCGTCTGTTTCGCCGTCTGTGTCTCCGTCTGTGTATCTGTCTGTGTCTCTGCATGAGTCTGTGCCTGTGTCTCTGTCTGAGTCTCTGTTTGTGTCTGTGTCATTGTCTGTGTCTCTGTCTGTGTCTCTGCCTGTGATTCTGTCTCTGTCTCTGTCTCTGTCTATGTCTCTGTCTGTGTCTGTGTCTCTGTCTCTGTCTCTGTCTGTGTCTCTGTCTGAGTCTTTGTCTCTGTCTGTGTCTCCGTCTGTGTCTCTGTCTGTGTCTCCGTCTGTGTATCTGTCTGTGTCTCGGCATGAGTCTGTGCCTGTGTCTCTGTCTCTGTCTGAGTCTCTGTTTGTGTCTGTGTCTTTGTCTGTGTTTCTGTCTGTGTCTCTGTCAGTGTCTCTTTCTCTGTCTGTGTCTGTCTCTGTTTCTCTGTCTGTGTCTCTGTCTGTGTCGCTGCCTCTGTCTGTGTCTGTGTCTGTGTCTGTGTCTGTTTCTGTATTTGTGTCTCTGTCTGTGTCTCTGCCTGTGTCTGTCTCTGTATCTCTGTCTGTGTCTCTGTCTGTGCCACTGCCTCTGTCTCTGTCTCTGTCTGTTTCTGTGTGTGTGTCTCTATCTGTTTTTCTGCCTGTGTCTCTGTGTCTGTCTGTGTCTCAGTCTCTGTCTCTGTCTGGGGCACATTCTGCTGCACAGACTGTATTTAAGTGTGAGGCACACACCCAGCTGATCGGCAATGGGGAGATACACACATCCAGCTGATCGGCATTGGGGGAGTCACACACATCCAGCTGATCGGCAATGCGGGGAAGGACACACTCAGCTGTTCGGCAATGCGGGGAAGGACTGACCCAGCAAAACAGCATTGGGGAAGCACACACCCAGCTGATCGGCAATGGGGGGGAAGCACACACCCAGCTGTTCGGCAATGGGGGGAAGCACACTCCCAGATGTTCGGCGATGAGGGGAAGCACACACCCAGCTGATCGGCAATGGGGGGAAGCACAGTCCCAGCTGATCGGCAATGGGGGGAATCACACACCCAGCTGATCGGCAATGGGGGGGAAGCACACACACAGCTGATAGGCAATGCGGGGAATCACACACCCAGCTGATCGGCAATGGGGGGAAGCACAGTCCCAGCTGATCGGCAATGGGGGGAAGCACACACCCAGCTGATCTGCAATGGGGGGGAAGCACACACACAGCTGATAGGCAATGCGGGGAATCACACACCCAGCTGTTCGGCAATGGGGGGGAAGCACACTCCCAGCTGTTTGGCAATGGGGGGAAGCACACACCCAGCTGCTCGGCAATGGGGGGAAGGACACACCCAGCTGATCGGCAATGGGGGGAAGCACACTCCCAGCTGATCGGCAATGGGGGGAAGGACACACCCAGCTGATCGGCAATGGGGGGAAGCACACTCCCAGCTGATCGGCAATGGGGGGAAGCACACACAAAGCTGATCGGCAATGGGGGAAGCACACACCCAGCTGATCGGCAATGGGGGGAAGCACACACCCAGCTGATCGGCAATGGGGGGGATGCACACACCCAGCTGATCGGCAATGGGGGGAAGGACAGACCCAGCTGATCGGCAATGGGGGGAAGCACACTCCCAGCTGATCGGCAATGGGGGGAAGGACACACCCAGCTGATCGGCAATGGGGGGAAGCACACACCCAGCTGATCGGCAATGGGGGGAAGGACACACCCAGCTGATCGGCAATGGGGGGAAGCACACACCCAGCTGATCGGCAATGGGGGGAAGGACACACCCAGCTGATCGGCAATGGGGGGAAGCACACACCCAGCTGATCGGCAATGGGGGGACGCACACTCCCAGCTGATCGGCAATGGGGGGAAGCACACGCCCAGCTGATCGGCAATGGGGGGAAGCACACACCCAGCTGATCGGCAATGGGGGAAAGCACACACCCAGCTGATCGGCAATGGGGGGAAGGACACACCCAGCTGATCGGCAATGGGGGGAAGCACACACCCAGCTGATCGGCAATGGGGGGAAGGACACACCCAGCTGATCGGCAATGGGGGGAAGCACACACCCAGCTGATCGGCAATGGGGGGACGCACACTCCCAGCTGATCGGCAATGGGGGGAAGCACACGCCCAGCTGATCGGCAATGGGGGGAAGCACACACCCAGCTGATCGGCAATGGGGGAAAGCACACACCCAGCCGATCGGCAATGGGGGGAGTCACACCCACCCACCGATAGTCCTGGTCATGCAGAATGGTAAATCAGGGTGAGGCTGGCTGGGGAGGGTCAGTTTTACCGGCAGTGCGAGGAGAGAGATGCCGAGTGGGTGGGGTTTCCTCTCAGGGTTTAATGAATTGAAGAATTGAACGAAAGGGAACTTTCAGCACATTTTTCAACTGCTGCCTGAACTGAGTCTGTGTCACGGCGTAAATCGCAGTGTTTGTGCAGCAACTCAGGAGCTGCAGCATGAAGCCCAATTCCTGAACATAATAATCTAACATAACAGACCGATACCCGAGATCGTACATCCGGCTCCATATAGAATAAACCATTAACGTTGACCATAACAGGATGAAGTTGGCGGAGATAATGAAGAGTAAGATGATGGATTTGCTGCGACTCTCCATCTCTGGGTCTCGGGCACTGTGCCCACTGCTGTGAGCCCGGAGTCTCCTGCGGGCCCTGCTGCTCAGGACAATGTGTCTGACGGTGAGAACATTGAGCAGCAGAATCAGGGCGAATGGAACACCCGGGGTTAGAATGTGGTGGAGGAACTCGATTGGTCCCCAGACCGGAGAGTACATAACACCCATTGTGACATCACAAAACCAGGGGTTGTTCTCCAGCCGATACCCACCGGCCAGCATCACCCCCCAGGAAATGTCCTTCAGACAGCTCAGCACAGCCACTGATCCCAGAACCACAGCCGCCGCTTTCTCGCTGCAATATTTACTTTTCAGCCTCGGGCAACAAATGGCCACAAATCGATCAAAGGTGAAAGTGACGGTGAACCAGACAGAACAGTCAGTGGCTGCAAAAAGCAGGGCGGCGTGGATATTACACACGGGGATGGACCACAGGAAAATAAACTGTTCCCCAAAAACAATGGGAATGTGTCTGAATATCAGGTCGAGAATCACGACCAGGAGATCCCCCACTGCCATGGCCAACAGGTAACAAGTCACACATTTGGACAGCCCACAGTTTCTTCTCTTCAGGACCACAATTGTGATGAGGTTCACTGTGAGGAAGGGAAATACACAATGAAATTATACATCAGCCTGGGAAAGACATCACAAGTATGGTCGGCGTGGTGTGGAGGGAGTGAAATAAATATATACAAATACACACACTCACAGAGACAGTAACACACTCACACACAGACACAGACACAGTAACACACACTCACACACACACACTCACACACAGACAGTAATACATTCACACACACACACTCACACTCACACACAGACACTAACACACTCACACAAACACAGGCACTAACACACAAACTAACACACTCACACACAGACAGTAATACACTCACACACACACACACAGACAGTAATACACTCACACACACACTCACACACAGACAGTAATACACTCACACACACACTCACACACAGACACTAACACACACAAACACAGGCACTAACACACACACTAACACACTCACACAGAGACAGTAATACACACACACACACAGACACTAACGCACACAATAACACACACACACACACACACACAGACAGTAATACACTCACTCACACACAGACACTAACACACTCACACACAGACAGTAATACACTCACTCACACACAGACACTAACACACTTAGAAACACAGACACTAACACACACACAGACACTAACACACTCACTAACACACTCACAGACAGTAATACACTCACACAGACACTAACACAGTCACACGCACATACAGAGAAAGTAATACACTCACACTTACACAGACACTAACACACACTGACACACACATTCAGAGACAGTAATACCCTCACACTCACACAGACAGTAACAGACACACCGACACACATACAGTAATACACTCACACACACACACGGACAGAGACAGTTATGCATTCACACTCACACAGACACTGAACCACACACATGCATACAGTAACACACTCACATCCACACACAGACACAGACAGTAATACACTCACACTCACAGACACTGACACACACTCACACACACATCCAGAGGCAGTGATACACTCACACACACACAGACACTAACACACACATACACACATACAGAAACAGTAATACACTCACACACACACAGACACTAACACACACATACACACATACAGAGATAGTAATACACTCACACACACATACAGAGACAGTAATACACTCACACTCACACATACAGAGACAGTAAAACACTCACACACAGACTAACACACTCACACTCACACATACAGAGACAGTAAAACACTCACACAGACACTAACACACTCACACACACATACAGTAATACACTCACACACACACAAGCAGATACAGTAATACACTCACACAGATACTAACACACACACACACACAGTAATGCACACACACGCACAGGCAGAGACTTAATGCACTCACACAGAGACTAACACACTCACACACACATATACAGAGACAGTAATACACTCACACACACACATACACTACACTCACACACTCATACAGAGACAGTAATACACTCACACATGCAGAGACAGTATCACACTCACACAGACACTAACACACTCACACACACATATACAGAGACAGTAATACACACACACACACACATACAGAGACAGTAATACACTCACACACACACATACACTACACACTCACACACTCATACAGAGACAGTAATACACTCACACACTCACATACACTACACACTCACACACACATACAGAGACAGTAATACACTCACACACACACATACACTACACACTCACACACTCATACAGAGACAGTAATACACTCACACACACACATACACTACACTCACACACTCATACAGAGACAGTAATACACTCACACATGCAGAGACAGTATCACACTCACACAGACACTAACACACTCACACACACATATACAGAGACAGTAATACACACACACACACACACATACAGAGACAGTAATACACACACACTCACACACAGACACTAATACACAGACACACAGATAGACCCTAATACACACACTCACTCACACACACAAAGACACCAATGGGCACAATCTCACACACAGATGCACTAATACACATCCACTCACAGACCTAAACAGAGACTCTAATACACACACACACTCACACACAGACACTAATACACACACACAGATACACTAATGCACACACTCACAGACAAACACACAGACAGCAATACGCACACTCACACACAGAAACACTAATACACACACTCACACAAAACAGACACACACAGGGACACTAATTCACACTCACAGACACAGAGACACAAATACACACACACTCACACAGAGACAATAATACACACACTCACAGACACAAGCACAGACATTAATACACACACTCACACACATAGACACTAATACAGACACACAAAGACACAGACAGAGGCACGAATACACAAACTCACAAACACACACAGCCACACACAGATACACTAGTGCACACACACAGACATACTCAGACACTAATACACACACTCTCACACAAAAGCACTAATGCACACACTCACAGGCACACATAGACACTAATCCACATGCACACACAGACACTAATACACACACTCACTGACACATAGAGACAGTAATATACACACTCAGAGACACAGACACAATAATACACATACTCACCCACAGGCACTAATACACACTCACCGATACACACAGACACGAATACACACACACACACAGGTGCTCTAATACATACACTCACAGTCACACACAGACACTAATACACACACTCACAGACACCAGAGACACTAATTCACACATTCACTGACACACAGAGACACTAATGTCCACACTTAAAGACCCAGAGACACAAAACTCACACACACAGATACATTGATAGATAAATTGAAACACACAGGGACACTAATACACACAATCACACACACAAACTAATGCACACACTCACAGACATACAGAGACACTAATACACTATCTGACTGACACATAGAGACACAAATATACACACTTACATACACAGAGACACTAAAACACACACACCGACACACACAGATACAATTATACACACATAGGGACAGTAATAAACACAATCACAGACTCACACAGACACTAGCACACACAAACACACACACAGAAACACTAATATACTCACAGACACATACAGAGACACTAATAAATACACTCACAGACTCACACAGACAGTGGCACACACACTCACAGACAAACAGAGGCGCCAATACACACACTCACAGACACACTAATACATACACTCACAGACTCACACAGACAGTAGCACACACACTCACAGACACACAGAAACACTAATACACACACTCACAAACACACAGAGGCACTAATACACACACTCACAGACACACAAATACACACACTTACATACACACAGAGACACTAACACACTCTCAGACACAGAGACACTAATACACACAATCACAGACACACATAGAGACACTAATACACACACACGCTTATTCACATTCTCACAGACACACAGATACACTAATGCACACACTCGCAGACACACAGAGACACTAATACACACACTCACAGACACACAGAGACACTAATACACACGCTCACAGACACACAGAGACACTAATACACACACTCACAGACACACAGAGACACTAATACACACATTCACAGACACAAAGAGACACTAATACACACACTCGCAGACACACAGAGACACTAATACACACACTCACAGACACACATAGACACTAATACACACACTCACAGACACACAGAGACACTAATACACACACTCGCAGACACACAAATACACACACTTACATACACACAGAGACACTAACACACACACTCACAGACACACAGAGACACTAATACACACACTCACAGACATAAAGAGACACTAATACACACACTCGCAGACACACAGAGACACTAATACACACACTCACAGACACACAGATACACTAATACACACATTCACAGACACACAGAGACACTCATACACACACTCGCAGACACACAAATACACACACATACACACAGAGACACTAATACACACACTCACAGACACACAGAGACACTAATACACACACTCACATACACACAGAGACACTAATACACACACTCACATACACACAGAGACACTAATACACACACTCGCAGACACACAGAGACACTAATACACACACTCGCAGACACACAGAGACACTAATACACACACTCACAGACACACAGAGACACTCATACACACACTCACAGACACACAGAGACACTAATACACACACTCACAGACACACAGAGACACTAATACACACACTCACAGACACACAGAGACACTATACCCACGCTCACAGACACGCAGAGACACTAATACACACACTCACATACACACAGAGACACTAATACACACACTCACATACACACAGACACACTAATACACACACTCGCAGACACACAGAGACACTAATACACACACTCGCAGACACACAGAGACACTAATACACACACTCACAGACACACATAGACACTAATACACACACTCACAGACACACAGAGACACTAATACACACACTCACAGACACACAGAGACACTAATACACACACTCACAGACACACAGAGACACTAATACACACACTCACAAACACACAGAGACACTAACACATACACTCACAGACACACAGAGACACTAATACACACACTCGCAGACACACAGAGACACTAATACACACACTCACAGACACACAGAGACACTAATACACACACTCACAGACACACAGAGACACGAATACACACACTCACAGACACAAATAGACACTAATACACACACTCGCAGACACACAGAGACACTAATACACACACTCACAGACACACAGATACACTAATACACACACTCGCAGACACACAGAGACACGAATACACACACTCACAGACACACAGAGACACTAACACACACACTCACAGACACACTAATACACACACTCACAGACACACAGAGACACTAATACACACACTCACAGACACACAGAGACACGAATACACACACTCGCAGACACACAGAGACACGAATACACACACTCACAGACACACAGAGACACTAACACACACACTCACAGACACACTAATACACACACTCACAGACACAGAGACACTAATACACACACTCGCAGACACACAGAGACACTAATACACACACTCACAGACACGCAGAGACACTAATACACACACTCACAGACACACAGAGACACTAATACACACACTCGCAACACACAGAGGCACTAATACACACACTCACAGACACACAAAGACACGAATACACACACTCACAGACACACAGAGACACTAACACACACACTCACAGATACACAGAGACACTAACACACACACTCACAGACACACTAATACACACACTCACAGACACAGAGACACTAATACACACACTCGCAGACACACAGAGACACTAATACACACACTCACAACACACAGAGTCACTAATACGCTCACTCACAGACACACAGAGACACTAACACACACTCACAGATACACAGAGACACTAATACACACACTCACAGACACACAGAGACACTAATACACACACTCACAGACACACAGAGGCACTAATACACACACTCACAGATACACCGAGACACTAATACACACACTCACAGACACACAGAGACACTAATACACACACTCACAGAGACACATAGACACTAATACACACACTCACAGACACAAAGAGACACTAATACACACACTCGCAGACACACAGAGACACTAATACACACACTCACAGACACACAGATACACTAATACACACATTCACAGACACACAGAGACACTCATACACACACTCGCAGACACACAAATACACACACATACACACAGAGACACGAATACACACACTCACAGACACACAGAGACACTAATACACACACTCACATACACACAGAGACACTAATACACACACTCACATACACACAGAGACACTAATACACACACTCGCAGACACACAGAGACACTAATACACACACTCGCAGACACACAGAGACACTAATACACACACTCACAGACACACAGAGACACTCATACACACACTCACAGACACACAGAGACACTAATACACACACTCACAGACACACAGAGACACTAATACACACACTCACAGACACACAGAGACACTATACCCACGCTCACAGACACGCAGAGACACTAATACACACACTCACATACACACAGAGACACTAATACACACACTCACATACACACAGACACACTAATACACACACTCGCAGACACACAGAGACACTAATACACACACTCGCAGACACACAGAGACACTAATACACACACTCACAGACACACATAGACACTAATACACACACTCACAGACACACAGAGACACTAATACACACACTCACAGACACACAGAGACACTAATACACACACTCACAGACACACAGAGACACTAATACACACACTCACAAACACACAGAGACACTAACACATACACTCACAGACACACAGAGACACTAATACACACACTCGCAGACACACAGAGACACTAATACACACACTCACAGACACACAGAGACACTAATACACACACTCACAGACACACAGAGACACGAATACACACACTCACAGACACAAATAGACACTAATACACACACTCGCAGACACACAGAGACACTAATACACACACTCACAGACACACAGATACACTAATACACACACTCGCAGACACACAGAGACACGAATACACACACTCACAGACACACAGAGACACTAACACACACACTCACAGACACACTAATACACACACTCACAGACACACAGAGACACTAATACACACACTCACAGACACACAGAGACACGAATACACACACTCGCAGACACACAGAGACACGAATACACACACTCACAGACACACAGAGACACTAACACACACACTCACAGACACACTAATACACACACTCACAGACACAGAGACACTAATACACACACTCGCAGACACACAGAGACACTAATACACACACTCACAGACACGCAGAGACACTAATACACACACTCACAGACACACAGAGACACTAATACACACACTCGCAACACACAGAGGCACTAATACACACACTCACAGACACACAAAGACACGAATACACACACTCACAGACACACAGAGACACTAACACACACACTCACAGATACACAGAGACACTAACACACACACTCACAGACACACTAATACACACACTCGCAGACACAGAGACACTAATACACACACTCGCAGACACACAGAGACACTAATACACACACTCACAACACACAGAGTCACTAATACGCTCACTCACAGACACACAGAGACACTAACACACACTCACAGATACACAGAGACACTAATACACACACTCACAGACACACAGAGACACTAATACACACACTCACAGACACACAGAGGCACTAATACACACACTCACAGATACACCGAGACACTAATACACACACTCACAGACACACAGAGACACTAATACACACACTCACAGAGACACATAGACACTAATACACACACTCACAGACACAAAGAGACACTAATACACACACTCGCAGACACACAGAGACACTAATACACACACTCACAGACACACAGATACACTAATACACACATTCACAGACACACAGAGACACTCATAAACACACACGCAGACACACAAATACACACACATACACACAGAGACACTACTACACACACTCACAGACACACAGAGACACTAATACACACACTCACATACACACAGAGACACTAATACACACACTCACATACACACAGAGACACTAATACACACACTCGCAGACACACAGAGACACTAATACACACACTCACAGACACACAGAGACACTAATACACACACTCACAGACACACAGAGACACTAATACACACACTCACAGACACACAGAGACACTAATACACACACTCACAGACACACAGAGACACTAATACACACACTCACAGAGACACAGAGACACTAATACACACACTCCCATACACACAGAGACACTAACACACACACTCACAGACACACAGAGACACTAACACACACACTCACATGCACACAGAGACACTAATACACACACTCACATACACACAGAGACACTAATACACACACTCACATACACATAGAGACACTAACACACACACTCGCAGATACACAGAGACACTAATACACACACTCACAGACACACAGAGACACTAATACACACACTCACAGATACACCGAGACACTAATACACACACTCACAGACACTCAGAGACACTAATACACACACTCACAGACACACAGAGACACTAATACACACACTCACAGACACACAGAGACACTAACACACACACTCACAGACACACAGAGGCACTAATACACACACTCGCAGGCACACAGAGACACTAATACACACACTCACAGACACACAGAGACACTAATACACACACTCACAGACACACAGAGACACTAATATACACACTCACAGACACACAGAGACACTAATACACACACTCACAGACACACAGAGACACTAACACACACACTCACAGACACACAGAGACACTAATACACACACTCGCAGACACACAGAGACACTAATACACACACTCACAGACACACAGAGACACTAATACACACACTCACAGACACACAGAGACACTGATACACACACTCACAGACACACAGAGACACTAATACACACACTCTCAGACACAGAGACACTAATACACACACTCGCAGACACACAAAAACACACACTCACATACACACAGAGACACTAATACACACACTCACAGACACACAGAGACACTAATACACACACTCGCAGACACACAGAGACACTAATACACACACTCGCAGACACACAGAGACACTAATACACACACTCACAGATACACAGAGACACTAATACACACACTCACAGACACACAGAGACACTAATACACACACTCTCAGACACAGAGACACTAATACACACACTCGCAGACACACAAAAACACACACTCACATACACACAGAGACACTAATACACACACTCACAGACACACAGAGACACTAATACACACACTCTCAGACACAGAGACACGAATACACACACTCACAGACACACAGAGACACTAATACACACACTCACAGACACACAGAGACACTAATACACACACTCGCAGACACACAGAGACACGAATACACACACTCACAGACACACAGAGACACTAACACACACACTCACAGACACACTAATACACACACTCACAGACACAGAGACACTAATACACACACTCGCAGACACACAGAGACACTAATACACACACTCACAGACACGCAGAGACACTAATACACACACTCACAGACACACAGAGACACTAATACACACACTCACAACACACAGAGGCACTAATACACACACTCACAGACACACAAAGACACGAATACACACACTCACAGACACACAGAGACACTAACACACACACTCACAGACACACAGAGACACTAACACACACACTCACAGACAGACTAATACACACACTCACAGACACAGAGACACTAATACACACACTCGCAGACACACAGAGACACTAATACACACACTCACAGACACGCAGAGACACTAATACACACACTCACAGACACACAGAGACACTAATACACACACTCACAACACACAGAGGCACTAATACACACACTCACAGACACACAGAGACACTAACACACACTCACAGATACACAGAGACACTAATACACACACTCACAGACACACAGAGACACTAATACACACACTCACAGACACACAGAGGCACTAATACACACACTCACAGATACACCGAGACACTAATACACACGCTCACAACACACAGAGGCACTAATACACACACTCACAGACACACAGAGACACTAACACACACTCACAGACACACAGAGACACTAACACGCACTCACAGATACACAGAGACACTAATACACACACTCACAGACACACAGAGGCACTAATACACACACTCACAGATACACCGAGACACTAATACACACACTCTCAGACACACAGAGACACTAATACACACACTCACAGAGACACAGAGACACTAACACACACTCACAGATACACAGAGACACTAATACACACACTCACAGACACACAGAGACACTAATACACACACTCACAGACACACAAAGACACCAATACACACACTCACAGACACACAGAGACAGTAACACACACACTCACATACACACAGAGACACTAATACACACACTCACAGATACACCGAGACACTAATACACTCACTCGCAGACACACAGAGACACTAATACACACACTCACAGACACACAGAGACACTAATACACACACTCACAGTCACACAGAGACAGTAACACACACACTCACAGACACACTAATACACACACTCACAGACACAGAGACACTAATACACACACTCGCAGACACACAGAGACACTAATACACACACTCACAGACACGCAGAGACACTAAAACACACACTCACAGACACACAGAGACACTAATACACACACTCACAGACACACAGAGGCACTAATACACACACTCACAGACACACAGAGACACTAATACACACACTCACAGACACACAGAGACACGAATACACACACTCACAGACACAAAGAGACACTAATACACACACTCGCAGACACACAGAGACACTAATACACACACTCACAGATACACAGAGACACTAATACACACACTCACAGACACACAGAGACACTAATACACACACTCTCAGACACAGAGACACTAATACACACACTCGCAGACACACAAAAACACACACTCACATACACACAGAGACACTAATACACACACTCACAGACACACAGAGACACTAATACACACACTCTCAGACACAGAGACACGAATACACACACTCACAGACACACATAGAGACACTAATACACACACACACACTTATGCACATTCTCACAGACACACAGAGACATACATCCACACACCCACAGGCACATGGAGACTCTAATGCACACACTCTCACACACACACACAGACACTGTCATGTGCGAGTACCTGTAAGAAATGGGTGTTTATAATGGGTGTGTATATAAATATCTATAGTGAAGTACCTTACAGAAATGGGTGTTTATTACTGCAGTGATGTCAGAGAGTGTGTGGAGATGGGCTGTCTGTCCGCTTTTTCTTTCATTTTGGCTGTTTGCTCCAGGGTGTGTTTTAGATTTGTTTTCAGTGTTGGAGCTGAAGCCAGACAGAGCAGGTGTACTGTTGATCTCTCTGCCATGAGAAACTATCTCTTGATCATTTGGTGAATTCAGAATTATAAATGTTCTCAGTAGTGAATGTAAACCTAACGTCCCTCTGGTAAAATGTGTCTGAAGTCTTCTGGATGTCAAAAGGACAGCTTTCGGATTACTTAGTGTTGGATTCTTTGGGGGTTGAATTTGAATTAATGGTTCCTAAGTTGTTCACTGTATGTTTTAAAAAGGTTAACTTGAGTTTATAGAATAAACATTGTTTTGCTTCGAAAAATACGTTTCCATTTCTGCTGCACCCCACTGTAGTGTGGGCCATGTGCTCCCCATAACACAATCTATTAAAATTTGTGGGTCAGGGGAACTCCAAGATACACTTTGTGGTTCTCTAAACCCTGGCCCATAACACAAATACACACACTCACAGACACACAGAGACACTAATACACACAATCACATACACACAGAGACACTAATACACACACTCACAGACACACAGAGACACGAATACACACACTCACAGACACACAGAGACACTAATACACACACTCACAGACACACAGAGACACTAATACACACACTCACAGATACACCAAGACACTAATACACACACTCACAGACACACAGAGACACTAATACACACACACACACTCACAGAGACACTAACACACACACTCACAGACACACAGAGACACTAATACACACACTCACAGACACACAGAGACACTAATACACACACTCACAGACACACAGAGACACTAATACACACACTCACAGATACACCGAGACACTAATACACACACTCACAGATACACCGAGACACTAATACACACACTCACATACACACAGAGACACTAATACACACACTCACAGATACACCGAGACACTAATACACACACTCTCAGACACACAGAGACACTAATACACACACTCACAGAGACACAGAGACACTAACACACACTCACAGATACACAGAGACACTAATGCACACACTCACAGACACACAGAGACACTAATACACACACTCACAGACACACAAAGACACCAATACACACACTCACAGACACACAGAGACACTAATACACACACTCACAGAGACACAGAGGCACTAATACACACACTCACATACACACAGAGACACTAATACACACACTCACAGACACACAGAGACACTAATACACACACTCACATACACACAGAGACACTAATACACACACTCACAGATACACCGAGACACTAATACACTCACTCGCAGACACACAGAGACACTAATACACACACTCGCAGACACACAGAGACACTAATACACACACTCACAGACACACAGAGACACTAATACACACACTCACAGTCACACAGAGACAGTAACACACACACTCACAGACACACAGAGACACTAATACACACACTCACAGTCACACAGAGACACTAATACACACACTCACATACACACAGAGACACTAATACACACACTCACAGATACACCGAGACACTAATACACTCACTCGCAGACACACAGAGACACTAATACACACACTCACAGAGACACAGAGACACTAATACACACACTCACATACACACAGAGACACTAATACACACACTCACAGACACACAGAGACACTAATACACACACTCACAGACACACAGAGACACTAATACACACACTCACAGACACACAGAGACACTAATACACACACTCGCAGACACACATAGACACTAATACACACACTCACAGACACACAGAGACACTAATACACACACTCACAGACACACAGAGACACTAATACACACACTCACAGTCACACAGAGACAGTAACACACACACTCACAGACACACTAATACACACACTCACAGACACAGAGACACTAATACACACTCTCGCAGACACACAGAGACACTAATACACACACTCACAGACACGCAGAGACACTAAAACACACACTCACAGACACACAGAGACACTAATACACACACTCACAGACACACAGAGGCACTAATACACTCACAGACACACAGAGACACTAATACACACACTCACAGACACACAGAGACACGAATACACACACTCACAGACACAAAGAGACACTAATACACACACTCGCAGACACACAGAGACACTAATACACACACTCACAGATACACAGAGACACTAATACACACACTCACAGACACACAGAGACACTAATACACACACTCTCAGACACAGAGACACTAATACACACACTCACAGATACACAGAGACACTAATACACACACCCACAGGCACATGGAGACTCTAATGCACACACTCTCACACACACACACAGACACTGTCATGTGCGAGTACCTGTAAGAAATGGGTGTTTATAATGGGTGTGTATATAAATATCTATAGTGAAGTACCTTACAGAAATGGGTGTTTATTACTGCAGTGATGTCAGAGAGTGTGTGGAGATGGGCTGTCTGTCCGCTTTTTCTTTCATTTTGGCTGTTTGCTCCAGGGTGTGTTTTAGATTTGTTTTCAGTGTTGGAGCTGAAGCCAGACAGAGCAGGTGTACTGTTGTTCTCTCTGCCATGAGAAACTATCTCTTGGATCATTTGGTGAATTCAGAAATTTAAATGTTCTCAGTAGTGAATGTAAACCTAACGTCCCTCTGGTAAAATGTGTCTGAAGTCTTCTGGATGTCAAAAGGACAGCTTTCGGATTACTTAGTGTTGGATTCTTTGGGGGTTGAATTTGAATTAATGGTTCCTAAGTTGTTCACTGTATGTTTTAAAAAGGTTAACTTGAGCTTATAGAATAAACATTGTTTTGCTTCGAAAAATACGTTTCCATTTCTGCTGTACCCCACTGTAGTGTGGGCCATGTGCTCCCCATAACACAATCTATTAACATTTGTGGGTCAGGGGAACTCCAAGATACACTTTGTGGTTCTCTAAACCCTGGCCCATAACACAAATACACACACTCACAGACACACAGAGACACTAATACACACTCACATACACACAGAGACACTAATACACACACTCACATACACACAGAGACACTAATACACACACTCACAGACACACAGAGACACTAATACACACACTCGCAGACACACAGAGACACAGACACACACTCACAGACACACAGAGACACTAATACACACACTCACAGACACACAGAGACACTAATACACACACTCACAGACACACAGAGACACGAATACACACACTCACAGACACAAAGAGACACTAATACACACACTCGCAGACACACAGAGACACTAATACACACACTCACAGATACACAGAGACACTAATACACACACTCACAGACACACAGAGACACTAATACACACACTCTCAGACACAGAGACACTAATACACACACTCGCAGACACACAAAAACACACACTCACATACACACAGAGACACTAATACACACACTCAGACACACAGAGACACTAATACACACACTCTCAGACACAGAGACACGAATACACACACTCACAGACACACATAGAGACACTAATACACACACACACACTTATGCAAATTCTCACAGACACACAGAGACATACATCCACACACCCACAGGCACATGGAGACTCTAATGCACACACTCTCACACACACACACAGACACTGTCATGTGCGAGTACCTGTAAGAAATGGGTGTTTATAATGGGTGTGTATATAAATATCTATAGTGAAGTACCTTACAGAAATGGGTGTTTATTACTGCAGTGATGTCAGAGAGTGTGTGGAGATGGGCTGTCTGTCCGCTTTTTCTTTCATTTTGGCTGTTTGCTCCAGGGTGTGTTTTAGATTTGTTTTCAGTGTTGGAGCTGAAGCCAGACAGAGCAGGTGTACTGTTGTTCTCTCTGCCATGAGAAACTATCTCTTGGATCATTTGGTGAATTCAGAATTATAAATGTTCTCAGTAGTGAATGTAAACCTAACGTCCCTCTGGTAAAATGTGTCTGAAGTCTTCTGGGTGTCAAAAGGACAGCTTTCGGATTACTTAGTGTTGGATTCTTTGGGGGTTGAATTTGAATTAATGGTTCCTAAGTTGTTCACTGTATGTTTTAAAAAGGTTAACTTGAGCTTATAGAATAAACATTGTTTTGCTTCGAAAAATACGTTTCCATTTCTGCTGTACCCCACTGTAGTGTGGGCCATGTGCTCCCCATAACACAATCTATTAACATTTGTGGGTCAGGGGAACTCCAAGATACACTTTGTGGTTCTCTAAACCCTGGCCCATAACACAAATACACACACTCACAGACACACAGAGACACTAATACACACTCACATACACACAGAGACACTAATACACACACTCACAGATACACCGAGACACTAATACACACACTCACAGACACACAGAGACACTAATACACACACTCACATACACACAGAGACACTAATACACACACTCACATACACACCGAGCCACTAATACACACACTCGCAGACACACAGAGACACTAATACACACACTCACAGACACACAGAGACACTAATACACACACTCACAGACACACAGAGACACAAATACACACACTCACAGACACACAGAGACACTAATACACACACTCACAGACACACAGAGACACTAACACACACACTCACAGACACACAGAGACACTAATACACACACTCGCAGACACACAGAGACACTAATACACACACTCACAGACACAGAGACACTAATACACACACTCGCAGACACACAGAGACACTAATACACACACTCACATACACACAGAGACACTAATACACACACTCACAGACACACAGAGACACGAAAACACACACTCACAGATACACCGAGACGCTAATACACACACTCACAGACACACTAATACACACACTCGCAGACACACAGAGACACTAATACACACACTCACAGACACACAGAGACACTAATACACACACTCAGACACACAGAGGCACTAATACACACACTCACAGACACACAAAGACACTAACACACACTCACAGATACACAGAGACACTAATACACACACTCACAGACACACAGAGACACTAATACACACACTCGCAGACACACAGAGACACTATACACACACTCACAGACACACAGAGACACTAATACACACACTCATAGATACACCGAGACACTAATACACACTCACAGACACACAGAGACACTAATACACACACTCCCATACACACAAAGACACCAATACACACACTCACAGACACACAGACACACAGAGACACTAACACACACACTCACATACACACAGAGACACTAATACACACACTCACAGATACACCGAGACACTAATACACACACTCACAGACACACAGAGACACTAATACACACACTCACAGACACACAGAGACACTAATACACACACTCACAGATACACCGAGACACTAATACACACACTCACAGACACACAGAGACACTAATACACACACTCACAGACACACAGAGACACTAATACACACACTCACAGATACACCGAGACACTAATACACACACTCACAGATACACCGAGACACTAATACACACACTCACATACACACAGAGACACTAATACACACACTCACAGATACACCGAGACACTAATACACACACTCTCAGACACACAGAGACACTAATACACACACTCACAGAGACACAGAGACACTAACACACACTCACAGATACACAGAGACACTAATACACACACTCACAGACACACAGAGACACTAATACACACACTCACAGACACACAAAGACACCAATACACACACTCACAGACACACAGAGACACTAATACACACACTCACAGAGACACAGAGACACTAATACACACACTCACAGACACACAGAGACACTAACACACACACTCACAGATACACCGAGACACTAATACACACACTCACAGATACACCGAGACACTAATACACACACTCACAGATACACCGAGACACTAATACACACACTCACAGAGACACAGAGACACTAATACACACACTCACATACACACAGAGACACTAATACACACACTCACAGACACACAGAGACACTAATACACACACTCACATACACACAGAGACACTAATACACACACTCACAGATACACCGAGACACTAATACACTCACTCGCAGACACACAGAGACACTAATACACACACTCACAGACACACAGAGACACTAATACACACACTCACAGTCACACAGAGACAGTAACACACACACTCACAGACACACTCACAGACACAGAGACACTAATACACACACTCACATACACACAGAGACACTAATACACACACTCACAGACACACAGAGACACTAATACACACACTCGCAGACACACAGAGACACAGACACACACTCACAGACACACAGAGACACTAATACACACACTCACAGACACACAGAGACACTAATACACACACTCACAGACACACAGAGACACGAATACACACACTCACAGACACAAAGAGACACTAATACACACACTCGCAGACACACAGAGACACTAATACACACACTCACAGATACACAGAGACACTAATACACACACTCACAGACACACAGAGACACTAATACACACACTCACAGACACACAGAGACACTAATACACACACTCTCAGACACAGAGACACGAATACACACACTCACAGACACACATAGAGACACTAATACACACACACACACTTATGCACATTCTCACAGACACACAGAGACATACATCCACACACCCACAGGCACATGGAGACTCTAATGCACACACTCTCACACACACACACAGACACTGTCATGTGCGAGTACCTGTAAGAAATGGGTGTTTATAATGGGTGTGTATATAAATATCTATAGTGAAGTACCTTACAGAAATGGGTGTTTATTACTGCAGTGATGTCAGAGAGTGTGTGGAGATGGGCTGTCTGTCCGCTTTTTCTTTCATTTTGGCTGTTTGCTCCAGGGTGTGTTTTAGATTTGTTTTCAGTGTTGGAGCTGAAGCCAGACAGAGCAGGTGTACTGTTGATCTCTCTGCCATGAGAAACTATCTCTTGATCATTTGGTGAATTCAGAATTATAAATGTTCTCAGTAGTGAATGTAAACCTAACGTCCCTCTGGTAAAATGTGTCTGAAGTCTTCTGGATGTCAAAAGGACAGCTTTCGGATTACTTAGTGTTGGATTCTTTGGGGGTTGAATTTGAATTAATGGTTCCTAAGTTGTTCACTGTATGTTTTAAAAAGGTTAACTTGAGCTTATAGAATAAACATTGTTTTGCTTCGAAAAATACGTTTCCATTTCTGCTGTACCCCACTGTAGTGTGGGCCATGTGCTCCCCATAACACAATCTATTAACATTTGTGGGTCAGGGGAACTCCAAGATACACTTTGTGGTTCTCTAAACCCTGGCCCATAACACAAATACACACACTCACAGACACACAGAGACACTAATACACACACTCACAGACACACAGAGACACTAATACACACTCACATACACACAGAGACACTAATACACACACTCACAGATACACCGAGACACTAATACACACACTCACAGACACACAGAGACACTAATACACACACTCACAGATACACCGAGACACTAACACACACTCACAGAGACACTAATACACACACTCACAGATACACCGAGACACTAATACACACACTCACAGACACTCAGAGACACTAATACACACACTCGCATACACACAGAGACACTAATACACACACTCACAGATACACCGAGACACTAACACACACTCACAGAGACACTAATACACACACTCACAGATACACCGAGACACTAATACACACACTCGCAGACACACAGAGACACTAATACACACACTCACAGACACACAGAGACACTAATACACACACTCACAGACACACAGAGACACTAATACACACACTCACAGATACACCGAGACACTAATACACACACTCATAGATACACCGAGACACTAATACACACACTCACATACACACAGAGACACTAATACACACACTCACAGATACACCGAGACACTAATACACACACTCTCAGACACACAGAGACACTAATACACACATTCACAGAGACACAGAGACACTAACACACACTCACAGATACACAGAGACACTAATACACACACTCACAGACACACAGAGACACTAATACACACACTCACAGACACACAAAGACACCAATACACACACTCACAGACACACAGAGACACTAATACACACACTCACAGAGACACAGAGACACTAATACACACACTCACATACACACAGAGACACTAATGCACACACTCACAGACACACAGAGACACTAATACACACACTCACATACACACAGAGACACTAATACACACACTCACAGATACACCGAGACACTAATACACTCACTCGCAGACACACAGAGACACTAATACACACACTCACAGACACACAGAGACACTAATACACACACTCACAGTCACACAGAGACACTAATACACACACTCACAGACACACAGAGACACTAATACACACACTCACATACACACAGAGACACTAATACACACACTCACAGATACACCGAGACACTAATACACTCACTCGCAGACACACAGAGACACTAACACAC
Source organism: Scyliorhinus torazame (assembly GCF_047496885.1). Classification (NCBI taxonomy): domain Eukaryota; kingdom Metazoa; phylum Chordata; class Chondrichthyes; order Carcharhiniformes; family Scyliorhinidae; genus Scyliorhinus; species Scyliorhinus torazame. The sequence continues at coordinate 82,705 of NW_027307982.1, read as the reverse complement.
ACTCACATACACACAGAGACACTAATACACACACTCACAGATACACAGAGACACTAACACACACTCACAGACACACTAATACACACACTCACAGACACAGAGACACTAATACACACACTCACAGATACACCGAGACACTAATACACACACTCACATACACACAGAGACACTAATACACACACTCACAGACACACAGAGACACTAATACACACACTCACATACACACAGAGACACTAATACACACACTCACATACACACCGAGCCACTAATACACACACTCGCAGACACACAGAGACACTAATACACACACTCACAGACACACAGAGACACTAATACACACACTCACAGACACACAGAGACACAAATACACACACTCACAGACACACAGAGACACTAATACACACACTCACAGACACACAGAGACACTAATACACACACTCACAGACACACAGAGACACTAATACACACACTCGCAGACACACAGAGACACTAATACACACACTCACAGACACAGAGACACTAATACACACACTCGCAGACACACAGAGACACTAATACACACACTCACATACACACAGAGACACTAATACACACACTCACAGACACACAGAGACACGAAAACACACACTCACAGATACACCGAGACGCTAATACACACACTCACAGACACACTAATACACACACTCGCAGACACACAGAGACACTAATACACACACTCACAGACACACAGAGACACTAATACACACACTCAGACACACAGAGGCACTAATACACACACTCACAGACACACAAAGACACTAACACACACTCACAGATACACAGAGACACTAATACACACACTCACAGACACACAGAGACACTAATACACACACTCGCAGACACACAGAGACACTATACACACACTCACAGACACACAGAGACACTAATACACACACTCATAGATACACCGAGACACTAATACACACTCACAGACACACAGAGACACTAATACACACACTCCCATACACACAAAGACACCAATACACACACTCACAGACACACAGAGACACTAACACACACACTCACAGACACACAGAGACACTAATACACACCCTCACAGACACACAGAGACACTAATACACACACTCACAGACACACAGAGACACTTATACACACTCACAGACACACAGAGACACTAATACACACATACACAGAAACTAATACAACCACTCACACAGACACTAATACACACACACACTGACATGCAGGTAAACTAATACACACACTCACACAAACACAGACACTAATGCACACGCAGACACACACAGACACACACATATACTAATGCACAAACTCAAATACACACACAGAGACACTAATACACACACACAGACACACAGAGTCACGCATACACCACTCACACACAGACACTAATGCACTCACTCACTGGCACGCAGATGCACTAAAACACACACTCGCACAACACAGAGACACTAATACACACATGCACACACACGCACATATAGTAATACACACACTCAAAGACACAGACAGACACTAACACACAAACTCACAAACACACACAGCCACACACATACACTAATGCACAAACCCAAAGACACACACAGAGACACAGACACACACAGACACTAAAACATACACACACAGACACACTAATACACTCACTCACCGACACATAGATACACTAATACACACTTATAGACACACATACAGTCACTAATACACACACTCACACACATAGACACTAATACACGGATTGGAAATTAGCAAACGTGACACCACTGTTTAAAAAAGGAGGTAGGCAGAAAGCGGGTAATTATAGGCCAGTGAGCTTAACTTCGGTAGTAGGGAAGATGCTGGAATCTATCATCAAGGAAGAAATAGCGAGGCATCTGGATGGAAATTGTCCCATTGGGCAGATGCAGCATGGGTTCATAAAGGGCAGGTCGTGCCTAACTAATTTAGTGGAGTTTTTGAGGACATTACCAGTGCGGTAGATAACGGGGAGCCAATGGATGTGGTATATCTGGATTTCCAGAATACCATTGACAAGGTGCCACACAAAAGGTTACTGCATAAGATAAAGATGCATGGCATTAAGGGGAAAGTAATAGCATGGATAGGGGATTGGTTACTTGATGGAAAGCAAAGAGTGGGGATTAATGGGTGTTTCTCTGGTTGGCAATCAGTAGCTAGTGGTGTCCCTCAGGGATCAGTGTTGGGCCCACAACTGTTCACAATGAACAGAGATGATTTGGAGTTGGGGACAAAGGGCAATGTGTCCAAGTTTGCAGACGACACTAAGATGAGTGGTAAAGCAAAAAGTGCAGAGGATACTGGAAGTCTGCAGAGGGATTTGGACAGGCTAAGTGAATGGGCTAGGGTCTGGCAGATGGAATACAATGTTGACAAATGTGAGGTTATCCATTTTGTAGGAATAACAGCAAAAGGGATTATTATTTAAAAGATAAAATATTAAAACATGCTGCTGTGCAGAGAGACCTGGGTGTGCTAGTGCATGAGTTGCAAATAGTTGGTTTACAGGTGCAACAGGTGATTAAGAAGGCAAATGGAATTTTGTCCTTCATTGCTAGAGGGATGGAGTTCAAGACTAGGGAGGTTATGCTGCAATTGTATAAGGTGTTAGTGAGGCCACACCTGGAGTATTGTGTTCAGTTTTGGTCTCCTTACTTGAGAAAGGCCATACTGGCACTGGAGGGTGTGCAGAGGAAATTCACTAGGTTAATCCCAGAGCTGAACGGGTTGGATTACGAGGAGAGATTGAGGAGACTGGGACTGTACTCGTTGGAATTTAGAAGGATGAGGGTTGATCTTATAGAAACATATAAAATTATGAAGGGAATAGATAGGATAGATGCGGGCAGGTTGTTTCCACTGGCGGGTGAAAGCAGAACTAGGGGGCATAGCCTTAAAATAAGGGGAAGTAGATTTAGGACTGAGTTTAGGAGGAACTTCTTCACCCAAAGGGTTGTGAATCTATGGAATTCCTTGCCCAGTGAAGCAGTAGAGGCTCCTTCACTAAATGTTTTTAAGATAAAGATAGATAGTCTTTTGAAGAATAAAGGGATTAAGGGTTATGGTGTTCGGGCCGGAAAGTGGAGCTGCGTCCACAATAGATCAGCCATGATCTCATTGAATGGTGGAGCAGGCTCGAGGGGCCAGATGGCCTACTCCTGCTCCTAGTTCTTATGTTCTCACAGACACACGCTGGCACTAATACACACTCACAGGCTCAAAGAAACACTAAGACACACTCGCAGATACACAGAGACACTAATACACACTCACAGAAACACATACAGACACTAATACACACACACAGACCCTCATACACCCACTCACAGACACAAACTGGCACTAATACACACAGACATTAACACACACACACCAGATACTAATACACACTCTAACGATGCACAGAGACAGTAATATACACACTCACAGACACAGGTAGACTCGAATGCATACACTCACACACAGCGACACTAATACACACAGTCACACACACATGCACTAATACACGCACTAACACACACACACACACACACATAAACTAATACACACACTCACTGATACACAGAGACAACAATATACACACTCACAGACACAGGGAGATTGTAATGCACACACACAGACACACAGAGACACTAATACACACACTCACAGACACAAGCAGACACTAATACACACACCACACAGACACTAATACACAGACACTAATACACAGACTCACAGTCAGACGCAGACACTAATACACACACTAACACACAGAGACACTAATACACATTCACAGACACACAGATACACTAATACACCAACTCACACACAGAGAGGCACTAGTACACAGTTCACAGACTGACAGAGACACTAATACACAAACACACACACATTAATAGAGACACTCACACACATAGCCACTAATGCACTCACACAAACAGACACTAATGCACACATTCTCACACACACTCAGACACACACAGACACTAATACACACACTCACACACACAGAGACACGAGTACACACACTCACTGACACATAGATACACTAATACACACTCACAGACACACATACAGACACTAATACAAACACTCACAGACACAGACAACAATACACGCACTCACAGACAGACAGACACTGGCACCAATACACACATACACACTCACACACACAGACACTAATACACACACTCACAAACTCACACTGGCACTAATACAAACACATACATACACTAACGCACAGACACAGATAGTAATACACACACAGTGATACACAGAGACAATAATATACACACTCACAGACATAGGGAGACTCTAATGCATACACTCACACTCACACACAGCGACACTAATACACACACTCACACACAGAGACACTAAGACACATTCACAGACACACACACACACACTAATAGAGACACTCACACACATAGACACTAATACACTCTCACACACAGTCTAATGCACACATTCTTACACACACACCGACACTCACAGATACACTAATATACACAGAAATAAAGACACACACAGACTCTAACACACACACTCAAACGTCCCTCCACACACACACCACCCTCCACACACACTACCCCCTCGACAGACACTACCCCCCCACACACACTAACCCCCTCAACCACAGACATACTAACCCCCCACAGACACTAACCCACCCCCACACACACTAACCCTCCCACACACACACTAACCCCCCAACACACACACTAATCCCTCCCTCACACACACTAACCCCCACCACACACACACTAACCCCTCCCTCACACACACTAACCCCCCACACACACACACTAACCCCCACCACACACACACTAACCCCTCCCACACACACTAACCCTCCCTCACACACACTAACCGCCCTCACACACACACTAGCTACCCCACCCACACAAACACACATACTAACCCCCCACACACACATTAATCCCCACCCCTCACACACACTAGCCCCTTCACACACACTAAACCCCCCACACACTAAACCCCCCAAATAAACACACACACAAACACCCCCACACACACTATCCCCCACACACACAATAACCACCCCAACACACACTAACACCCCCACACACACACTAACACCCCCTCACACACTAACACCCCCACCACACTAACCACACCCAACACACACTAACCCCCACCACACACACTAACACACCCAACACACACTAACACACCCAACACACAATAACCACCCCAACACACACTAACCCCCACCACACACTAACCCCCACCACACACACACTAACCCCCCACACACACTAACACACCCAACACACACTCACCACACCCAACACACAATAACCACCCCAACACACAATAACCCCCACCACACACTAAACCCCCCACACACACACTAACACCCCCAACACACACTAACCCCCACCACACACTCACTAACCCCCACCACACACTCACTAACCCCCACCACACACTCACTAACCCCCACCACACACTCACTAACCCCCACCACACACACTAACCCCCACCACACACACTAACCCCCAACACACACACACTAGCCCCCCACACACACACTATAAACTCCTCCCCCCACACACACTAACTCACCGCCCACACACACTAACCACCTCCACACACACTATCCGTCCCACACACACACACACACACACACACACACTAACCCCCCCACACACAAACACCCCCTCACACACTAACATCCCCACTACACACACACTAACCTCCGCAACAAATACATCCAATGAAAAATCTGTTTGAGTGACAGTGTGGCCTCGGGAGCCCCCAATTAAAAGGCTGTTTCAGAGACCCCTGTGCTGTATGTATTTAACCATTTACTGCTCAATAATCCCTGGGAGCAGGGGACAGGCAGTGTGGCCTCGAGAGCACCCAATTAAAAAGCTGTTACAGAGGCCTCTGTGCTGTATATAGTTAACCATTTACTGCTCAATAATCCCTGGGATCAGGGGCCAGGCAGTGTGGTCCGGGAGCCGCCAATTAAAAAGCTGTTTCAGAGACCTCTGTGCTGTATATAGTTAACCATTTACTGCTCAATAATCCCTGGGAGCAGGGGACAGGCAGTGTGGCTCCGGGAGCCCCCAATTAAAAAGCTGTTTCAGAGACCTCTGTGCCTGTATATAGTTAACCATTTACTGCTCAATAATCCCTGGGAGCAGGGGACATGCAGTGTGGCCTCGGGAGCTCCCAATTAAAAAGCTGTTTCAGAGACCTATGTGCTGTACATAGTTAACCATTTACTGCTCAATAATTCCTGGAAGCCGGGGTCAGGCAGTGTGGTCCGGGAGAACCCAATTAAAATGCTGTGGCAGAGACCTCTGTGCTGTATATAGTTAACCATTTACTGCTCAATAATCCCTGGGAGCAGGGGACAGGCAGGGTGGCCTCGGGAGCTGCCAATTAAAAAGCTGTTTCAGAGACCTCTGTGCCTGTATAGAGTTAACCAATTACTGCTCAATAATCCCTGGGAGCAGGGGACAGGCAGTGTGGCCTCGGGACCCCCCAATTAAAAAGCTGTTTCAGAGACCTCTGTGCCTGTATAGAGTTAACCAATTACTGCTCAATAATCCCTGCGAGCAGGGGTCAGGCAGTGTGGCCTCGGGAGCCCCCAGTTAAAAAGGTGTTTCAGATACTCTGTGCTGTATATAGTTAACCATTTACTGCTCAATATTCCCTGGGAGCAGGGGACAGACAGTGTGGCCTGGGGAGCCGCCAATTAAAAAGCTGTTTCAGAGACCTCTGTGCTGTATATTGTTAACCATTTACTGCTTAAAAATCCCTGGGAGCAGGGTAGAGGGAGTGTGGCCTCGGGAGCCCCCAATTAAAAGGCTGTTTCAGAGACCTCTGTGCTGTATGTATTTAACCATTTACTGCTCAATAATCCCTGGGAGCAGGGAACAGGCAGTGTGGTCCGTGAGCACCCAATTAAAAAGCTGTTTCAGAGACCTGTGTGCTGTATATAGCGAACCATTTAATGCTCAATAATCCCTGGGACCAGGGGCCAGACAGTGTGGTCCGGGAGCCCCCAATTAAAAAGCTGTTTCACAGACCTTTGTGCTGTATATAGTTAACCATTTAATTATCAATAATCCCTGGGAGCAGGGGACAGGCAGTGTGGCCTCGGGAGCCCCCAATTAAAAAGCTGTTTCAGAGACCTCTGTGCCTGTATAGAGTTAACAATTTACTGCTCAATAATCCCTGGGAGCAGGGGACAGGCAGTGTGGCCCGTGTGAGCCCCAATTAAAAAGCTGTTTCATTGTCCTCTGTGCCTGTATATAGTTAACCATTTACTGCTCAATAATCCCTGGGAACAGGGGTCAGGCAGTGTGCCCTCGGGAGCCCCCAATTAAAAAGTTGTTTCAGAGACCTCTGTGCTGCATACAGTTAACCATTTACTGCTCAATAATCCCTGCGAGCAAGGGACAGGCAGTGTGGCCTCGGGTGCCCCCAATTAAAAAGCTGTTTCAGAGATCTCTGTGCTGTATATAGTTACCCATTTACTGCTCAATAATCCGTGGTAGCAGAGGTCAGGCAGTGTGGTCTCTAGAGCCCCCAATTAAAAAGCTGTTTCAGAGACCTATGTGCTGTATATAGTTAATCATTTACTGCTCAATAATCCCTGGGAGCAGGGGACAGGCAGTGTGCCTCCGGGAGCCCCCAAATAAAAATCTGTGTCAGAGACCTCTGTGCTTTATATAGTTAACCATTTACTGCTCAATAATCCCTGGGAGCAGGGGACAGGCAGTGTGGCCTCAGGAGCCCCCAATTAAAAAGCTGTTTCAGAGACATCTATGCTGTATATAGTTAACCATTTACTGCTCAATAATCCCTCGGAGCAGGGGACAGGCAGTGTGGTCCGGGAGCCCCCTATTAAAAAGCTGTTTCAGAGACCTCTGTGCTGTATATAGTTCACCATTTACTGCTCAATAATCCCTGGGAGCAGAGGACAGGCAGTGTGGCCTCGGGAGCCCCCAATTAAAAGGCTGTTTCAGAGACCTCTGTGCTGTATATAGTTAACCATTTACTGCTCAATAATCCCTGGGAGCAGGGTACAGGAAGTGTGGCCTCAGGCGCCCCCAATTAAAAAGCTGTTTCAGAGACCTCTGTGCTGTATATAGTTAACCATTTACTGCTCAATAATCCCTGCGAGCAGGGGACAGGCAGTGTGGCCTCGGGAGCCCCCAATTGAAAAGCTGTTTCAGTGACCTCTGTGCTGTATACAGTTAACCATTTACTGCTCAATAATCCCTGGGAGCAGGGGACAGGCAGTGTGGTCCGGGAGCCCCCAATTAAAATGCTGTGTCAGAGAACACTGCGCCTGTATATAGTGAACCATTTTCTGCTCAAACATCCCTTGGAGCAGGGGACAGGCAGTGTGGCCTCGCAGCACCCAATGAAAAAGCTGTTTGGGAGACCTCTGTGCTGTATACAGTTAACCATTTACTTCCCAATAATCCCTGGCAGCAGGGAAAAGGCAGTGTGGCCTCAGGAGCCCCCAATTAAATGGCTGTTTCAGAGACCTCTGTGCTGTATATAGTTAACCATTTACTGCTCAATAATCCCTGGGAGCAGGGGACAGGCAGTGTGGCCTCGGGAGCCCCCAGTTAAAAAGGTGTTTCAGAGACCTCTGTGCTGTATATAGTTAACCATTTACTGTTCAATAATCCCTGGGAGCAGGGGTCAGGCAGTGTGGCATCGGGAGCCCCCAGTTAAAAAGCTGTTTCAGAGACCTCTGTGCTGTACGTAATTAACCATTTACTTCCCAATAATCCCTGGGAGCAGGGTACAGGCAGTGTGGCCTCGGGAGCCCCCAATTAAAAAGCTGTGTCAGAGACCTCTATGCTGTATATAGTTAACCATTTACTTCTCAATAATCCCTGGGAACAGGGGACAGGCAGTGTGGCATCGGGAGCCCCCAATTAAAAAGCTGTTTCAGATACTCTGTGCTGCATATACTTAACCATTTACTTCCCAATAATCCCTGGGAACAGGGTACAGGCAGTGTGGTCCGGGAGCCCCCAATTAAAAAGCTGTTTCAGAGACCTCTGTGCTGTATATAGTTAACCATTTACTGCTCAATAATCCCTGGGAGCAGGGGACAGGCAGTGCGGTCCGGGAGCCCCCAATTAAAATGCTGTGTCAGGGAACACTGCGCCTGTATATAGTTAACCATTTACTGCTCAATAATTCCTTGGAGCAGGGGACAGGCAGTGTGGCCTCGCAGCACCCAATGAAAAAGCTGTTTGGGAGACCTCTGTGCTGTATACAGTTAACCATTTACTTCCAAATAATCCCTGGCAGCAGGGAAAAGGCAGTGTGGCCTCAGGAGCCGCCAGTTAAAAAGGTGTTTCAGATACTCTGTGCTGTATATAGTTAACCATTTACTGCTCAATAATCCCTGGGAGCAGGGGACAGGCAGTGTGGTCCGGGAGCCCCCAGTTAAAAAGGTGTTTCAGATACTCTGTGCTGTATATAGCTAACCATTTACTGCTCAATAATCCCTGCGAGCAGGGGACAGGCAGTGTGGCCTCGGGAGTCCCCAGTTAAAAAGGTGTTTCAGAACCTCTATGCTGAAAATAGTTAACCATTTACTGCTCTATAATCCCTCTGAGCAGGGGACAGGCAGTGTGGCCCGGGAGCTCCCAATTAAAAAGCTGTTTCAGAGACCTCTGTGCCTGTATATAGTTAAACAATTACTGATCAATAATCCCTGGGAGCAGGGCCAGGCTGTTTGGCCTTCGGAGCCCCCAATTAAAAAGCTGTTTCAGAGAGTTCTATGTTGTATATAGTTAACCATTTACTGCTCAATAATCCCTGGGAGCAGGGGACAGGCAGTGTGGCCTCGGGAGCCCCCAATTAAAAAGCTGTTTCAGAGACCTCTATGTTGTATATAGTTAACCGTGTATTTCCCAATAATCTCTGGGAGCAGGGGACAGGCAGTGTGGCCTCGGGAGCTCCCAATTAAAAAGCTGTTTCAGAGACCTCTGTGCCTGTATATAGTTAACCATTTACTGCTCAATAATCCCTCGGAGCAGGGGACAGGCAGTGTGGTCCGGGAGCCCCCAATTAAAAACTGTTTCAGAGACCTCTGTGCCTGTATATAGTTAACCATTTACTTCTCAATAAGCCCTGGGAGCAGGGGACAGGCAGTGTGTCCTCGGGAGCCCCCAATTAAAAGGCTGTTTCAGAGACCTCTGTGCTGTTTATAGTTAACCAATTACTGCTCAATAATCCCTGGGAGCAGAGGACAGGCAGTGTGGCCTCGGGAGCCCCCATTTAAAAGGCTGTTTCAGAGACCTCTGTGCTGTATATAGTTAACCATTTACTGCTCAATAATCCCTGGGAGCAGGGTACAGTAAGTGTGGCCCCAGGCGCCCCCAATTAAGAAGCTGTTTCAGAGACCTCTGTGCTGTATATAGTTAACCATTTACTGCTCAATAATCCCTGGGAGCAGGGGACAGGCAGTGTGGCCTCGGGAGGCCCCAATTAAAAAGCTGTTTCAGAGACCTCTGTGCTGTACAGAGTTATCCATTTACTTCTCAATAATCCCTGGGAGCAGGGGACAGGCAGTGTGGCCTCGGGAGCCCCCAATTCAAAAGCTGTTTCAGAGGCCTCTGTGCTGTATACAGTTAACCATTTACTGCTCAATAATCCCTGGGAGCAGGGGACAGGCAGTGTGGTCCGGGAGCCCCCAATTAAAATGCTGTGTCAGAGAACACTGCGCCTGTATATAGTTAACCATTTACTGCTCAATAATCCCTTGGAGCAGGGGACAGGCAGTGTGGCCTCGCAGCACCCAATGAAAAAGCTGTTTGGGAGACCTCTGTGCTGTATATAGTTAACCATTTACTTCCCAATAATCCCTGGCAGCAGGGAAAAGGCAGTGTAGCCTCAGGAGCCCCCAATTAAATGGCTGTTTCAGAGACCTCTGTGCTGTACGTATTTAACCATTTACTGCTCAATAATCCCTGGGAGCAGGGGTCAGGCAGTGTGGCCTCGGGAGCCCCCAGTTAAAAAGGTGTTTCAGATACTCTATGCTGTATATAGTTAACCGTGTACTTCCCAATAATCCCTGGGAGCAGGTGACAGGCAGTGTGGCCTCGGGAGCTCCCAATTAAAAAGCTGTTTCAGAGACCTCTGTGCCTGTTTCTAGTTAACCATTTACTGCTCAATAATCCCTCGTAGCAGGAGACAGGCAGTGTGGTCCGGAGCCCCCAATTAAAAAGCTGTTTCAGTGACCTCTGTGCTGTATATAGTTAACCATTTACTTCTCAATAATCCCTGGGAGCAGGGGACAGGCAGTGTGGCTCCGGGAGCCCCCAATTAAAAAGCTGTTTCAGAGACCTCTGTGCTGTATATAGTTCACCATTTACTGCTCAGTAATCCCTGGGAGCAGGGGACAGGCAGTGTGGCCTCGAGAGGCCCCAATTAAAAAGCTGTTTCAGAGACCTATGTGCTGTATATAGTTAACCAATTACTGCTCAATAAACAGTGGGAGCAGGGTACAGGCAGTGTGGCCTCGGGAGCCCCCAATTAAAAAGCTGTTTCAGAGACCTCTGTGCTGTGTATAGTTAACCATTTACTGCTCAATAATCCCTGGGAGCAGGAAACAGGCAGTGTGGCCTCGGGAGCCCCCAATTAAAAAGCTGTTTCAGAGGCCTCTGTGCTGTATATAGTTAACCATTTACTGCTCAATAATCCCTGGGAGTAGGGGACAGGCAGTGTGGTCCGGGAGCCCCCAATTAAAAAGCTGTTTCAGAGACCTCTGTGCTGTACGTAGTTCACCATTTACTTCCCAATAATCCCTGGGAGCAGGAAACAGGCAGTGTGGCCTCGGGAGCCCCCAATTAAAATGCTGTGTCAGAGACCTCTGTGCTGTGTATAGTTAACCATTTACTGCTCAATAATCCCTGGGAGCAGGAAACAGGCAGTGTGGCCTCGGGAGCCCCCAATTAAAAAGCTGTTTCAGAGGCCTCTGTGCTGTATATAGTTAACCATTTACTGCTCAATAATCCCTGGGAGCAGGGGACAGGCAGGGTGGCCTCGGGAGCTGCCAATTAAAAAGCTGTTTCAGAGACCTCTGTGCCTGTATAGAGTTAACCAATTACTGCTCAATAATCCCTGGGAGCAGGGGTCAGGCAGTGTGGCCTCGGGAGCCCCCAGTTAAAAAGGTGTTTCAGATACTCTGTGCTGTATATAGTTAACCATTTACTGCTCAATATTCCCTGGGAGCAGGGGACAGACAGTGTGGCCTGGGGAGCCGCCAATTAAAAAGCTGTTTCAGAGACCTCTGTGCTGTATATTGTTAACCATTTACTGCTTAAAAATCCCTGGGAGCAGGGTAGAGGGAGTGTGGCCTCGGGAGCCCCCAATTAAAAGGCTGTTTCAGAGACCTCTGTGCTGTATGTATTTAACCATTTACTGCTCAATAATCCCTGGGAGCAGGTACAGGCAGTGTGGCCTCGAGAGCACCCAATTAAAAAGCTGTTTCAGAGACCTCTGTGCTGTATACAGTTAACCATTTATTGCTCAATAATCCCTGGGAGCAGGGAACAGGCAGTGTGGTCCGTGAGCACCCAATTAAAAAGCTGTTTCAGAGACCTGTGTGCTGTATATAGCGAACCATTTAATGCTCAATAATCCCTGGGACCAGGGGCCAGACAGTGTTTTCCGGGAGCCCCCAATTAAAAAGCTGTTTCACAGACCTTTGTGCTGTATATAGTTAACCATTTAATTATCAATAATCCCTGGGAGCAGGGGACAGGCAGTGTGGCCTCGGGAGCCCCCAATTAAAAAGCTGTTTCAGAGACCTCTGTGCCTGTAGAGAGTTAACAATTTACTGCTCAATAATCCCTGGGAGCAGGGGACAGGCAGTGTGGCCCGTGTGAGCCCCAATTAAAAAGCTGTTTCATTGTCCTCTGTGCCTGTATATAGTTAACCATTTACTGCTCAATAATCCCTGGGAACAGGGGTCAGGCAGTGTGCCCTCGGGAGCCCCCAATTAAAAAGTTGTTTCAGAGACCTCTGTGCTGCATACAGTTATCCATTTACTGCTCAATAATCCCTGCGAGCAAGGGACAGGCAGTGTGGCCTCGGGTGCCCCCAATTAAAAAGCTGTTTCAGAGATCTCTGTGCTGTATATAGTTACCCATTTACTGCTCAATAATCCGTGGTAGCAGAGGTCAGGCAGTGTGGTCTCTAGAGCCCCCAATTAAAAAGCTGTTTCAGAGACCTATGTGCTGTATATAGTTAATCATTTACTGCTCAATAATCCCTGGGAGCAGGGGACAGGCAGTGTGCCTCCGGGAGCCCCCAAATAAAAATCTGTGTCAGAGACCTCTGTGCTTTATATAGTTAACCATTTACTGCTCAATAATCCCTGGGAGCAGGGGACAGGCAGTGTGGCCTCAGGAGCCCCCAATTAAAAAGCTGTTTCAGAGACCTCTATGCTGTATATAGTTAACCATTTACTGCTCAATAATCCCTCGGAGCAGGGGACAGGCAGTGTGGTCCGGGAGCCCCCTATTAAAAAGCTGTTTCAGAGACCTCTGTGCTGTATATAGTTCACCATTTACTGCTCAATAATCCCTGGGAGCAGAGGACAGGCAGTGTGGCCTCGGGAGCCCCCAATTAAAAGGCTGTTTCAGAGACCTCTGTGCTGTATATAGTTAACCATTTACTGCTCAATAATCCCTGGGAGCAGGGTACAGGAAGTGTGGCCTCAGGCGCCCCCAATTAAAAAGCTGTTTCAGAGACCTCTGTGCTGTATATAGTTAACCATTTACTGCTCAATAATCCCTGCGAGCAGGGGACAGGCAGTGTGGCCTCGGGAGCCCCCAATTGAAAAGCTGTTTCAGTGACCTCTGTGCTGTATACAGTTAACCATTTACTGCTCAATAATCCCTGGGAGCAGGGGACAGGCAGTGTGGTCCGGGAGCCCCCAATTAAAATGCTGTGTCAGAGAACACTGCGCCTGTATATAGTGAACCATTTACTGCTCAAACATCCCTTGGAGCAGGGGACAGGCAGTGTGGCCTCGCAGCACCCAATGAAAAAGCTGTTTGGGAGACCTCTGTGCTGTATACAGTTAACCATTTACTTCCCAATAATCCCTGGCAGCAGGGAAAAGGCAGTGTGGCCTCAGGAGCCCCCAATTAAATGGCTGTTTCAGAGACCTCTGTGCTGTATATAGTTAACCATTTACTGCTCAATAATCCCTGGGAGCAGGGGACAGGCAGTGTGGCCTCGGGAGCCCCCAGTTAAAAAGGTGTTTCAGAGACCTCTGTGCTGTATATAGTTAACCATTTACTGTTCAATAATCCCTGGGAGCAGGGGTCAGGCAGTGTGGCATCGGGAGCCCCCAGTTAAAAAGCTGTTTCAGAGACCTCTGTGCTGTACGTAATTAACCATTTACTTCCCAATAATCCCTGGGAGCAGGGTACAGGCAGTGTGGCCTCGGGAGCCCCCAATTAAAAAGCTGTGTCAGAGACCTCTATGCTGTATATAGTTAACCATTTACTTCTCAATAATCCCTGGGAACAGGGGACAGGCAGTGTGGCATCGGGAGCCCCCAATTAAAAAGCTGTTTCAGAGACCTCTGTGCTGTACGTAATTAACCATTTACTTCCCAATAATCCCTGGGAGCAGGGTACAGGCAGTGTGGCCTCGGGAGCCCCCAATTAAATGGCTGTTTCAGAGACCTCTGTGCTGTATATAGTTAACCATTTACTGCTCAATAATCCCTGGGAGCAGGGGACAGGCAGTGTGGCATCGGGAGCCCCCAATTAAAAAGCTGTTTCAGATACTCTGTGCTGCATATACTTAACCATTTACTTCCCAATAATCCCTGGGAACAGGGTACAGGCAGTGTGGTCCGGGAGCCCCCAATTAAAAAGCTGTTTCAGAGACCTCTGTGCTGTATATAGTTAACCATTTACTGCTCAATAATCCCTGGGAGCAGGGGACAGGCAGTGCGGTCCGGGAGCCCCCAATTAAAATGCTGTGTCAGGGAACACTGCGCCTGTATATAGTTAACCATTTACTGCTCAATAATTCCTTGGAGCAGGGGACAGGCAGTGTGGCCTCGCAGCACCCAATGAAAAAGCTGTTTGGGAGACCTCTGTGCTGTATACAGTTAACCATTTACTTCCAAATAATCCCTGGCAGCAGGGAAAAGGCAGTGTGGCCTCAGGAGCCGCCAGTTAAAAAGGTGTTTCAGATACTCTGTGCTGTATATAGTTAACCATTTACTGCTCAATAATCCCTGGGAGCAGGGGACAGGCAGTGTGGTCCGGGAGCCCCCAGTTAAAAAGGTGTTTCAGATACTCTGTGCTGTATATAGCTAACCATTTACTGCTCAATAATCCCTGCGAGCAGGGGACAGGCAGTGTGGCCTCGGGAGTCCCCAGTTAAAAAGGTGTTTCAGAACCTCTATGCTGAAAATAGTTAACCATTTACTGCTCTATAATCCCTCTGAGCAGGGGACAGGCAGTGTGGCCCGGGAGCTCCCAATTAAAAAGCTGTTTCAGAGACCTCTGTGCCTGTATATAGTTAAACAATTACTGATCAATAATCCCTGGGAGCAGGGCCAGGCTGTTTGGCCTTCGGAGCCCCCAATTAAAAAGCTGTTTCAGAGAGTTCTATGTTGTATATAGTTAACCATTTACTGCTCAATAATCCCTGGGAGCAGGGGACAGGCAGTGTGGCCTCGGGAGCCCCCAATTAAAAAGCTGTTTCAGAGACCTCTATGTTGTATATAGTTAACCGTGTATTTCCCAATAATCTCTGGGAGCAGGGGACAGGCAGTGTGGCCTCGGGAGCTCCCAATTAAAAAGCTGTTTCAGAGACCTCTGTGCCTGTATATAGTTAACCATTTACTGCTCAATAATCCCTCGGAGCAGGGGACAGGCAGTGTGGTCCGGGAGCCCCCAATTAAAAACTGTTTCAGAGACCTCTGTGCCTGTATATAGTTAACCATTTACTTCTCAATAAGCCCTGGGAGCAGGGGACAGGCAGTGTGTCCTCGGGAGCCCCCAATTAAAAGGCTGTTTCAGAGACCTCTGTGCTGTTTATAGTTAACCAATTACTGCTCAATAATCCCTGGGAGCAGAGGACAGGCAGTGTGGCCTCGGGAGCCCCCATTTAAAAGGCTGTTTCAGAGACCTCTGTGCTGTATATAGTTAACCATTTACTGCTCAATAATCCCTGGGAGCAGGGTACAGTAAGTGTGGCCCCAGGCGCCCCCAATTAAGAAGCTGTTTCAGAGACCTCTGTGCTGTATATAGTTAACCATTTACTGCTCAATAATCCCTGGGAGCAGGGGACAGGCAGTGTGGCCTCGGGAGGCCCCAATTAAAAAGCTGTTTCAGAGACCTCTGTGCTGTACAGAGTTATCCATTTACTTCTCAATAATCCCTGGGAGCAGGGGACAGGCAGTGTGGCCTCGGGAGCCCCCAATTCAAAAGCTGTTTCAGAGGCCTCTGTGCTGTATACAGTTAACCATTTACTGCTCAATAATCCCTGGGAGCAGGGGACAGGCAGTGTGGTCCGGGAGCCCCCAATTAAAATGCTGTGTCAGAGAACACTGCGCCTGTATATAGTTAACCATTTACTGCTCAATAATCCCTTGGAGCAGGGGACAGGCAGTGTGGCCTCGCAGCACCCAATGAAAAAGCTGTTTGGGAGACCTCTGTGCTGTATATAGTTAACCATTTACTTCCCAATAATCCCTGGCAGCAGGGAAAAGGCAGTGTAGCCTCAGGAGCCCCCAATTAAATGGCTGTTTCAGAGACCTCTGTGCTGTACGTATTTAACCATTTACTGCTCAATAATCCCTGGGAGCAGGGGTCAGGCAGTGTGGCCTCGGGAGCCCCCAGTTAAAAAGGTGTTTCAGATACTCTATGCTGTATATAGTTAACCGTGTACTTCCCAATAATCCCTGGGAGCAGGTGACAGGCAGTGTGGCCTCGGGAGCTCCCAATTAAAAAGCTGTTTCAGAGACCTCTGTGCCTGTTTCTAGTTAACCATTTACTGCTCAATAATCCCTCGTAGCAGGAGACAGGCAGTGTGGTCCGGAGCCCCCAATTAAAAAGCTGTTTCAGTGACCTCTGTGCTGTATATAGTTAACCATTTACTTCTCAATAATCCCTGGGAGCAGGGGACAGGCAGTGTGGCTCCGGGAGCCCCCAATTAAAAAGCTGTTTCAGAGACCTCTGTGCTGTATATAGTTCACCATTTACTGCTCAGTAATCCCTGGGAGCAGGGGACAGGCAGTGTGGCCTCGAGAGGCCCCAATTAAAAAGCTGTTTCAGAGACCTATGTGCTGTATATAGTTAACCAATTACTGCTCAATAAACAGTGGGAGCAGGGTACAGGCAGTGTGGCCTCGGGAGCCCCCAATTAAAAAGCTGTTTCAGAGACCTCTGTGCTGTGTATAGTTAACCATTTACTGCTCAATAATCCCTGGGAGCAGGAAACAGGCAGTGTGGCCTCGGGAGCCCCCAATTAAAAAGCTGTTTCAGAGGCCTCTGTGCTGTATATAGTTAACCATTTACTGCTCAATAATCCCTGGGAGTAGGGGACAGGCAGTGTGGTCCGGGAGCCCCCAATTAAAAAGCTGTTTCAGAGACCTCTGTGCTGTACGTAGTTCACCATTTACTTCCCAATAATCCCTGGGAGCAGGAAACAGGCAGTGTGGCCTCGGGAGTCCCCAATTAAAAAGCTGTTTCAGAGACCTCTGTGCTGTGTATAGTTAACCATTTACTGCTCAATAATCCCTGGGAGCAGGAAACAGGCAGTGTGGCCTCGGGAGCCCCCAATTAAAAAGCTGTTTCAGAGGCCTCTGTGCTGTATATAGTTAACCATTTACTGCTCAATAATCCCTGGGAGCAGGGGACAGGCAGTGTGGCCTCGGGATCCCCAATTAAAAAGCTGTTTCATTGTCCTCTGTGCCTGTATATAGTTAACCATTTACTGCTCAATAATCCCTGGGAACAGGGGTCAGGCAGTGTGGCCTCGGGAGCCCCCAATTAAAAGGTTGTTTCAGAGACCTCTGTGCTGCATACAGTTAACCATTTACTGCTCAATAATCCCTGCGAGCAAGGGACAGGCAGTGTGGTCCGGGAGCCCACAATTAAAAAGCTGTTTCAGAGACCTATGTGCTGTATATAGTTAATCATTTACTGCTCAATAATCCCTGGGAGCAGGGGACAGGCAGTGTGCCTCCGGGAGCCCCCAAATAAAAATCTGTGTCAGAGACCTCTGTGCTTTATATAGTTAACCATTTACTGCTCAATCATCCCTGGGAGCAGGGGACAGGCAGCGTGGCCTCAGGAGCCCCCAATTAAAAAGCTGTTTCAGAGACCTCTATGCTGTATATAGTTCACCATTTACTTCTCAATAATCCCTGGGAGCAGGAAACAGGCAGTGTTGCCTCGGGTGTCCCCAATTAAAAAGCTGTTTCAGAGACCTCTGTGCTGTATATAGTTAACCATTTACTGCTCAATAATCCCTCTGAGCAGGGGACAGGCAGTGTGGCCTCAGGAGCCCCCAATTAAAAAGCTGTTTCAGAGACCTCTATGCTGTATATAGTTAACCATTTACTTCTCAATAATCCCTGGGAGTAGGGGACAGGCAGTGTGGTCCGGGAGCACCCAATTAAAAAGCTGTTTCAGAGATCTCTGTGCTGTACGTAGTTAACGATTTACTGCTCAATAATCCCTGGGAGCAGGGGACAGGCAGTGTGGCCTCGGGAGCACCCAATTAAAAAGCTGTTTCAGAGACCTCTGTGCTGTATATAGTTAATCATTTACTGCTCAATAATCCCTGGGAGCAGGGTACAGGAAGTGTGGCCCCAGGCGCCCCCAATTAAGAAGCTGTTTCAGAGACCTCTGTGCTGTATATAGTTAACCATTTACTGCTCAATAATCCCTGGGAGCAGGGGACAGACAGTGTGGCTTCGGGAGCCCCCAATTAAAAATGCTGTTTCAGAGACCCCTGTGCTGTATATAGTTAACCATTTACTGCTCAATATTCCCAGGGAGCAGGGGTCAGGCAGTGTGGACTCGGGAGCCGCCAATTAAAAAGCTGTTTCAGAGACCTCTGTGCCTGTATATAGTTAACCATTTACTGCTCAATAAAACCTGGGAGCAGGGGACAGGCAGTGTGGTCCGGGAGCCCCCAATTAAAAAGCTGTTACAGAGACCTCTGTGCTGTATATAGTTAACCATTTACTGCTCAATAATCCCTCTGAGCAGGGGACAGGCAGTGTGGTCCGGGAGCTCCAAATTAAAAAGCTGTTTCAGAGACCTCTGTGCAGTATATAGTTAATCATTTACTGCTCAATAATCCCTGGGAGCAGGGGACAGGCAGTGTGGCACCGGGAGCCCCCAAATAAAAATCTGTGTCAGAGACCTCTGTGCTTTATATAGTTAACCATTTACTGCTCAATTATCCCTGGGAGCAGGGGACAGGCAGTGTGGTCCGGGAGCCCCCAATTAAAAAGATGTTTCAGAGACCTCTGTGCTGTATATCGTTAACCAATTACTGCTCAATAATCCCTGGGAGCAGGGGACAGGCAGTGTGGCCTCGGGAGCCCACAGTTAAAAAGGTGTTTCAGATAATCTGTGCTGTATATAGTTAACCATTTACTGCTCAATAATCCCTCTGAGCAGGGGACAGGCAGTGTGGTCCGGGAGCTCCCAATTAAAAAGCTGTTTCAGAGACCTCTGTGCCTGTATATAGTTAAACAATTACTGCTCAAAAATCCCTGGCAGCAGGGTAGGCTGTTTGGCCTTGGGAGTCCCCAATTAAAAAGCTGTTTCAGAGACCTTTGTGCCTTTATATAGTTAACCAATTACTGCTCAATAATCCCTGGAAGCAGGGGACAGGCAGTGTGGCCTCGGGAGCTCCCAATTAAAAAGCTGTTTCAGAGACCTCTGTGTCTGTATATAGTTAACCATTTACTGCTCAATAATCCCTCGGAGCAGGGGACAGGCAGTGTGGTCCGGGAGCCCCCAATTAAAAAGCTGTTTCAGTGACCTCTGTGCTGTATATAGTTAACCATTTACTTCTCAATAATCCCTGGGAGCAGGGGACAGGCAGTGTGGCTCCGGGAGCCCCCAATTCAAAAGCTGTTTCAGAGACATCTGTGCCTTTATATAGTTAACCATTTACTGCTCAATAATCCCTCGGAGCAGGGGACAGGCAGTGTGGTCCTGGAGCCCCCTATTAAAAGCGCTGTTTCAGAGACCTCTGTGCTGTATATAGTTCACCATTTACTGCTCAATAATCCCTGGGAGCAGAGGACAGGCAGTGTGGCCTCGGGAGCCCCCAATTAAAAGGCTGTTTCAGAGACCTCTGTGCTGTATATAGTTAACCATTTACTGCTCAATAATCCCTGGGAGCAGGGTACAGGAAGTGTGGCCTCAGGAGCCCCAAATTAAAAAGCTGTTTCAGAGACCTCTGTGCTGTATATAGTTAACCATTTACTGCTCAATAATCCCTGGGAGCAGGGGACAGGCAGTGTGGCCTCGGGAGGCCCCAATTAAAAAGCTGTTTCAGTGACCTCTGCGTCTGTATATAGTTAACCATTTACTGCTCAAAAATCCTTCGGAGCAGGGGACAGGTAGTTTGGCCTCGGGAGCCCCCAGTTAAAAAGGTGTTTCAGAGACCTCTATGCTGTATATAGTTAACCGTGTACTTCCCAATAATCCCTGGGAGCAGGGGACAGACAATGTGGCCTCTGGAGCTCCCAATTAAAAAGCTGTGTCAGAGACCTCTGTGCTGTATATAGTTAACCATTTACTTCTCAATAACCCCTGGGAGCAGGGGACAGGCAGTGTGGTCCTGGAGCCCCAAATTAAAAAGCTGTTTCAGTGACCTCTGTGCTGTATATAGTTAACCATTTACTGCTCAACAATCCCTCGGAGCAGGGGACAGGCAGTGTGGTGCGTGAGCCCCCAATTAAAAAAGCTGTTTCAGAGACCTCTGTGCCTGTATAGAGTTAACCATTTACTGCTCAATAATCCCTGAGAGCAGGGGTTAGGCAGTGTGGCCTCGGGAGCCCCCAATTAAAAAGCTGTTTCAGTGACCTCTGCGCCTGTATATAGTTAACCATTTACTGCTCAATAATCCCTGGGAGCAGGGGACAGGCAGTGTGGCCTCAGGAGCCCCCAATTAAAAAGCTGTTTCAGAGACCTCTGTGCTTGTATAGAGTTAAAAATTTACTGCTCAATAATCCCTGGGAGCAGGGGACAGGCAGTGTGGCCTCGGGAGCCCCAATTAAAAAGCTGTTTCATTGTCCTCTGTGCCTGTATATAGTTAACCATTTACTGCTCAATAATCCCTGGGAACAGGGGTCAGGCAGTGTGGCCTCGGTAGCCCCCAATTAAAAAGCTGTTTCAGAGACCTATGTGCTGTATATAGTTAATCATTTACTGCTCAATAATCCCTGGGAGCAGGGGACAGGCAGTGTGGCTCCGCGAGCCCCCAAATAAAAATCTGTGTCAGGGACCTCTGTGCTTTATATAGTTAACCATTTACTGCTCAATAATCCCTGGGAGCAGGGGACAGGCAGTGTGGCCTCAGGAGCCCCCAATTAAAAAGCTGTTTCAGAGACCTCTGTGCCTGTATAGAGTTAACAATTTACTTCTCAATAATCCCTGGGAGCAGGGGACAGGCAGTGTGGCCTCGGGAGCCCCCAATTAAAAAGCTGTTTCAGAGACCTCTGTGCCTGTATATAGTTAACCATTTACTGCTCAATATTCCCTGGGAGCAGGGGTCAGGCAGTGTGGCCTCGGGAGCCCCCAGTTAAAAAGGTGTTTCAGATACTCTGTGCTGTATGTAATTAACCATTTACTGCTCAATAAACCATGTGAGCAGGGGACAGGCAGTGTGGTCCGGGAGCCCCCAATTAAAAAGCTGTTTCAGAGACCTCTGTGCTGTATATAGTTAACCATTTACTTCTCAATAATCCCTCTGAGGAGGGTACAGGCAGTGTGGTCCGGGAGCTCCCAATTAAAAAGCTGTTTCAGAGATCAGTGTGCTGTATATAGTTAATCATTTACTGCTCAATAATCCCTGGGAGCAGGAAACAGGCAGTGTGGCCTCGGGAGCCCCCAATTAAAAAGATGTTTCAGAGACCTCTGTGCTGTACGTAGTTAACCATTTACTGCTCAATAATCCCTGTGAGCAGGGGACAGGCAGTGTGGCCTCGGGAGCCCCCAATTAAAAAGCTGTTTCAGAGACCTCTGTGCTGTATATAGTTAACCATTTACTGCTCAATAATCCCTGGGAGCAGGGGTCAGGCAGTGTGGCCTCGGGAGCCCCCAGTTAAAAATCTGTTTCAGAGACCTCTGTGCTGTACGTAGTTAACCATTTACTTCCCAATAATCCCTGGGAGCAGGGTACATGCAGTGTGGCCTCGGGAGCCCCCAATTAAAAAGCTGTTTCAGAGACCTCTGTGCTGTATATAGTTAACCATTTACTGCTCAATAATCCCTGGGAGTAGGGGACAGGCAGTGTGGACTCGGGAGCCCCCAATTAAAAAGCTGTTTCAGAGACCTCTGTGCCTGTATATAGTTAACCATTTACTGCTCAATAAACCATGTGAGCAGGGGACAGGCCGTGTGGTCCGGGAGCCCCCAATTAAAAAGCTGTTTCAGAGACCTCTGTGCTGTATATAGTTAACCATTTACTTCTCAATAATCCCTCTGAGCAGGGTACAGGCAGTGTGGTCCGGGAGCTCCCAATTAAAAAGCTGTTTCAGAGATCACTGTGCTGTATATAGTTAATCATTTACTGCTCAATAATCCCTGGGAGCAGGGGACAGGCAGTGTGGCTCCGGGAGCCCCCAAATAAAAATCTGTGTCAGAGACCTCTGTGCTTTATATAGTTAACCATTTACTGCTCAATAATCCCTGGGAGCAGGGGACAGGCAGTGTGGCTTCGGGAGCCCCCAATTAAAAAGCTGTTTCAGAGACCTCTGTGCTGTATATAGTTAACAATTTACTGCTCAATAATCCCTGGAAGCAGGGGTCAAGCTGTTTGGCCTTGGGAGTCCCCAATTAAAAAGCTGTTTCAGAGACCTCTATGCTGTATATAGTGAACCGTGTCCTTTCCAATAATCCCTGGGAGCAGGAGACAGGTAGTTTGGCCTCGGGTGCCCCCAATTAAAAAGCTGTTTCAGAGACCTCTATGCTGTATATAGTTAACCGTGTACTTCCCAATAATCCCTGGGAGCAGTGGACAGGAAGTCTGGCCTCGGGAGCCCCCAATTAAAAAGCTGTTTCAGAGACCTCTGTGCCTGTATATAGTTAACCATTTACTGCTCAATAATCCCTGGGAGCAGGGGACAGCCAGTGAGGCCTTGTGAGCCCCCAATTAAAAAGCTGTTTCTGAGACCTCTGTGCATACATAGTTAACCATTTACTGCTCAATAATCCCTGGGAGCAGGGGCCAGGCAGTGCGGTCCGGGAGCCCCCAATTAAAAAGCTGTTTCAGAGACCTCTGTGCCTGTATATAGTTAATCATTTACTGTTCAATAATCCCTCTGAGCAGGGGACAGGCAGTGTGGTCCGGGAGCTCCAAATTAAAAAGCTGTTTCAGAGACCTCTATGCTGTATATAGTGAACCGTGTCCTTTCCAATAATCCCTGGGAGCAGGAGACAGGTAGTTTGGCCTTGGGTGCCCCCAATTAAAAAGCTGTTTCAGAGACCTCTGTGCTGTATATGGTTAACCATTTACTGCTCAATAATCCCTGGGAGCAGGGGTCAGGCAGTGTGGCTCCGGGAGCCCCCAAATAAAAATCTGTGTCAGAGACTTCTGTGCTTTATATAGTTAACCATTTACTGCTCATTAATCCCTGGGAGCAGGGGACAGGCTGTTTGGCCTCGGGAGCCCCCAATTAAAAAGCTGTTTCAGAGACCTTTGTGCCTGTATGTAGTTATCCATTTACTGCTCGATAATCAGTGGGAACAGGGGGCAGGCAGTTTGGCCTCAAGAGCCCCCAATTAAAAAGCTGTTTCAGAGACCTCTATGCTGTATATAGTGAACCGTGTCCTTTCCAATAATCCCTGGGAGCAGGAGACAGGTAGTTTGGCCTTGGGTGCCCCCAATTAAAAAGCTGTTTCAGAGACCTCTATGCTGTGTATAGTTAACCATTTACTGCTCAATAATCCCTAGGAGCAGGGGACAGCCAGTGAGGCCTTGTGAGACCCCAATTAAAAAGCTGTTTCAGAGACCTCTGTGCTGTATAAAGTTTACCATTTACTGCTCAATAATCCCTGGGAGCAGGGTACAGGCAGTCTGGCCTCGGGAGCCCCCAATTAAAAAGCTGTTTCAGAGACCTCTGTGCTGTATATAGGTAACCATTTACTGCTCAATAATCCCTAGGAGCAGGGGACAGGCAGTGAGGCCTTGTGAGACCCCAATTAAAAAGCTGTTTCTGAGACCTCTGTGCTGTATAAAGTTTACCATTTACAGCTCAATAATCCCTAGGAGCAGGGGACAGGCAGTGTGGCCTCGGGAGCCCCCAATTAAAAAGTAGTTTCAGAGACCTCTGTGCTGTATAAAGTTTACCATTTACAGCTCAATAATCCCTGGGAGCAGGGGCCAGGCAGTGCGGTCCGGGAGCCCCCAATTAAAAAGCTGTTTCAGACATCTCTGCGCCTGTATAGAGTTTACCATTTACTGCTCATTAATCCCTGGGAGCAGGGGACAGGCGGTGTGGCCTCGGGAGCCCCCAATTAAAAAGCTGTTTCAGAGACCTCTGTGCTGTATATAGTTAACCATTTACTGCTCAATAATCCCTGGGAGCAGGGGACAGGCAGTGTGGTTACGGGAGCCCCCAATTAAAAAGCTTTTTCAGAGACCTCTGCGCCTGCATATAGTTAACCATTTACTGCTCAATCATCCCTGGGAGCAGGGGACAGGCAGTGTGGTCCATGAGCCCCCAATTAAAAAGCTTTTTCAGAGACCTCTGTGCTGTATATAGTTAACCATTTACTGCTCAATAATCCCTGGGAGCAGGGGTCAGGCAGTGTGGCCTCGGGAGTCCCCAGTTAAAAAGGTGTTTCAGATACTCTGTGCTGTATATAACTAACCATTTACTGCTCTATAATCCCGGGGAGTAGGGGACAGGCAGTGTGGCCTCGGGAGCCCCCAATTAAAAAGCTGTTTCAGAGACCTCTGTGCCTGTATATAGTTAACCATTTACTGCTGAATAAACCCTGGGAGCAGGGGACAGGCAGTGTGGTCCGGGAGCCCACAATTAAAAACTGTTTCAGAGACCTCTGTGCAGTATATAATTAACCATTTACTTCTCAATAATCCCTGGAAGCAGGGAGCAGATAGTGTGGCTCCGGGAGCCCCCAATTAAAAAGCTGTTTCAGAGACCTCTGTGCAGTATATAGTTAACCATTTACTGCTCAATAAACCCTGGGAGCAGGGGACAGGCAGTGTGGCTCCGGGAGCCCCCAATTAAAAAAGCTGTTTCAGAGACCTCTGTGCTGTATATAGTTAATCAATTACTGCTCAATAATCCCTGGGAGCAGGGACAGGCAGTGTGGCCTCGGGAGCCCCCAATTAAAAAGCTGTTTCAGTGACCTCTGTGCTGTATATAGTTAACCATTTACTTCTCAATAATCCCTGGGAGCAGGGGACTGACAGTGTGGCTTCGGGAGCCCCCAATTAAAAATCTGTTTCAGAGACCTCTGTGCTGTATATAGTTAACCATTTACTGCTCAATAATCCCTGGGAGCAGGGGTCAGGCAGTGTGGCCTCGGGAGCCCCCAGTTAAAAAGCTGTTTCAGAGACCTCTGTGCTGTACGTAGTTAACCATTTACTTCCCAATAATCCCTGGAAGCAGGGGACAGGCAGTGTGGCCTCGGGAGCCCCCAATTAAAAGGCTGTTTCAGAGACATCTGTGCTGTATAAGGTTAACCATTTACTGCTCAATAATCCCTGGGAGCAGGGGACAGGCAGTGTGGCCTCGGGAGCCCCCAGTTAAAAAGGTGTTTCAGATACTCTGTGCTGTATATAGTTAACCATTTTTGCTCAATAATCGATGGGAGCAGGGGACAGGCAGTGTGGGCTTGAGAGCCCCCAATTAAAAAGCTGTTTCAGAGACTTCTGTGCCTGAATAGAGTTAATCATTTACTGCTCAATAATCCCTCGGAGCAGGGGCCAGGCAGTGCGGTCCGGGAGCCCCCAATTAAAAAGCTGTTTCAGACATCTCTGTGCCTGTATAGAGTTTACCATTTACTGCTCATTAATCCCTGGGAGCAGGGGACAGGCAGTTTGGCCTCGGGTGCCCCCAATTAAAAAGCAGTTTCAGTGACCTCTGTGCTGTATACAGTTTACCATTTACTGCTCAATCATCCCTGGGAGCAGGGACAGGCAGTGTGGTCCGTGAGCCCCCAATTAAAAAGCTTTTTCAGAGACTTCTGTGCTGTATATAGTTAACCATTTACTGCTCAATAATCCCTGGGAGCAGGGGGCAGGCAGTGTGTTCCGGGAGCCCCCAGTTAAAATACTGTCAGAGAACACTGCGCGTGTATATAGTTAACCATTTACTGCTCAATAATCCCTGGGGGCAGGGGACAGGCAGTGTGGCCTCGCAGCACCCAATGAAAAAGCTGTTTGGGAGACCTCTGTGCTGTCTTCAGTTAACCATTTACTTCCCAATAATCCCTGGCAGCAGGGGAAAGGCAGTGTGACTTCAGGAGCCCCCAATTAAATGGCTGTTTCAGAGACCTCTGTGCTGTACGTATTTAACCATTTACTGCTCAATAATCCCTGGGAGCAGGGGTCAGGCAGTGTGGCCTCGGGAGCCCCCAGTTAAAAAGGTGTTTAAATACTCTGTGCTGTATATAATTAACCATTTACTGCTCTATAATCCCTGGGAGTAGGGGACAGGCAGTGTGGACTCGGGAGCCCCCAATTAAAAAGCTGTTTCAGAGACTTCTGTGCCTGCATATAGTTAACCATTTACTGCTCAATAAACCCTGGGAGCAGGGGACAGGCAGTGTGGTCCGGGAGCCCACAATTAAAAACTGTTTCAGAGACCTCTGTGCAGTATATAATTAACCATTTACTTCTCAATAATCCCTGGAAGCAGGGAGCAGACAGTGTGGCTCCGGGAGCCCCCAATTATAAAGCTGTGTCAGAGGCCTCTGTGCTGTATATAGTTAACCATTTACTGCTCAATAATCCCTCTGAGCAGGGGACAGGCAGTTTGGCCTCGGGTGCCCCCAATTAAAAAGCAGTTTCAGTCAGAGAACCGTGGTCCGTGGCTCCCAATTAAAAAGCTGTTTCAGAGACCTCTGTGCTGTATATAGTTAATCATTTACTGCTCAATAATCCCTGGGAGCAGGGGTCAGGCAGTGTGGCTCCGGGAGCCCCCAATTAAAACGCTGTTTCAGAGACCTCTGTGCTGTATATAATTAACCATTTACTTCTTGTAGTGCACAATGACTTACGAGAGAGACGAGTAGAGATGAAGTCGATGAGGCTTTATTAAGCGAGACTTGTCCCCAGCAGTTCAGCAACAGAATGGAGCGGCGGGGAGAAGCTTGGGTCCTTATACTCCGCCTTCAGGGCGGAGCCAGGAGTCAACAGCCAACCAGGACCCGGGATCTGTCAGCCAATAGCATCACCGCTTCACCGTCCCACATGACCCCATACTACCACATTCACCCCTTGTTAAAAATGAACCCGGCGGGGTGGTGGTTCGCATGGTGGTAGGGGTTTACAAGGCTGGTCCTGGGAGGAAAATTTTGGGCATGTCATTACAGTTTTAGCCCTACACTGGGCTATGTACAAGGTTTGTGAAACTATTTCCAATATTAGTAAGTGAAAATGTTTTTGTTACAGTCCAACAACGTTCTTGGTGTCACGCCGATGCCACGAGTCGAGCGGGCGGTCTGGTCTTCCTTGTCGATCGCCTCAGCCCCGGTGGTGGTGCAGGTGCTTGTTCCAGCGTTGTCGTCTCCGGGAGCTTTACGGTGTCTGCTTCTGCTTCACTCCTGGTCGGACATGGGAGGAGGACCGATCCTCCCGGGAAGGGGGCGGTTGCGGGGTGCGCCGGTG
Source organism: Scyliorhinus torazame (assembly GCF_047496885.1). NCBI lineage: Eukaryota > Metazoa > Chordata > Chondrichthyes > Carcharhiniformes > Scyliorhinidae > Scyliorhinus > Scyliorhinus torazame. The sequence goes on along the minus strand of NW_027307982.1, from coordinate 54,583 downwards.
GCAGGGAGGGGGTGATCGGTGTCGGGGGGGTGTGTGTGTTGCCGGCGGGCACCAGGTCTCGCAGGGAGACCGTGTCCTGTCGGCCGTCGGGGTACGCCACGTAGGCGTACTGCGGGTTCGCATGGAGGAGGTGAACCCTCTCGACCAACGGGTCCGACTTGTGCGCCCACACATGTTTCCGGAGCAAGATGGGTCCTGGGGCCGCCAGCCAGGTCGGCAGCGACGTTCCAGAGGAGGACCTCCTAGGGAAGACAAGGAGGCGCTCATGGGGCGTTTGGTTAGTGGTGGTACACAGCAGCGACCGGATGGAGTGGAGAGCGTCCGGGAGGACCTCCTGCCACCGGGAAACGGGGAGATCCTTGGACCGTAGGGCCAGTAGGACGGTCTTCCAGACCGTGCCGTTCTCCCTCTCTACTTGCCCGTTCCCCCGGGAGTTGTAGCTGGTCGTCCTACTCGAGGCTATGCCCTTGCTGAGCAGGAACTGGCGCAGCTCGTCACTCATGAAGGAGGACCCCCTGTCGCTATGGATATATGCGGGGCAACCGAACAGTGTGAATATGGTGCCAAGGGCTTTAATGACTGTGGCCGCTGTCATGTCGGGGCAGGGGATGGCGAAGGGGAAACGGGAGTACTCGTCCACCACGTTCAGGAAGTATGCGTTGCGGTCGGTGGAGGGGAGGGGCCCTTTGAAATCCAGACTGAGGCGTTCAAAGGGACGGGAAGCCTTGATCAGGTGCGCTCTATCCGGCCTGAAAAAGTGCGGTTTGCACTCTGCGCAGATGTGGCAGTTCCTGGTGACTGTACGGACCTCCTCCACAGAGTAGGGGAGGTTGCGGGACTTGATGAAATGGTAGAACCGAGTGACCCCCGGGTGGCAGTGGTCCTCATGGAGGGCTTGGAGATGGTCTATTTGTGCGTTGGCACATGTGCCGCGGGATAGGGCGTCGGACGGCTCGTTCAGCTTTCCGGGACGGTACAAGATCTCGTAGTTGAAGGTGGAGAGCTCGATCCTCCACCTTATGATCTTGTCATTTTTAATTTTGCCCCGCTGTGCACTATCGAACATGAAAGCTACCGACCGTTGGTCAGTGAGGAGAGTGAATCTCCTGCCGGCCAGGTAATGCCTCCAATGTCGCACAGCTTCCACTGTGGCCTGGGCCTCCTTTTCCACTGAGGAGTGGCGGATTTCTGAGGTGTGGAGGGTTCGGGAGAAAAAGGCCACGGGTCTGCCCGCTTGGTTAAGGGTGGCCGCTAGAGCTACGTCGGAGGCGTCGCTCTCGACCTGGAAGGGGAGGGACTCGTCGATGGCGTGCATCGTGGCCTTTGCGATATCCGCTTTGATGCGGCTGAAGGCCTGGCGAGCCTCTGTCTACAGAGGGAAGGTAGTGGCCTGTATTAGGGGGCGGGCCTTGTCTGCATACTGGGGGACCCACTGGGCGTAATATGAAAAGAACCCCAGGCAACGTTTCAGGGCTTTGGAGCAGTGGGGAAGGGGAAATTCCATGAGGGGGCGCATGGGGTCGGGGCCTATTATCCCATTGCGCACTACGTATCCCAGGATGGCTAGCCGGTTTGTGCTAAAAACATACTTTTCCTCGTTGTATGTGAGGTTCAAGGCTTTAGCGGTCTGGAGGAATTTTGGAGGTTGGCGTCGTGGTCCTGCTGATCGTGGCCGCAGATGGTTACGTTGTTGAGATACGGGAACGTGGCCTGCAACCCGTGTTGATCAACCATTCGGTCCATCTCCCGTTGGAAGACCGAGACCCCGTTCGTGACACTAAATGGGACCCTTAGGAAGTGGTATAGACGCCCGTCTGCCTCGAAGGCTGTGTACTTGCGGTCACCTGGGCGGATGGGGAGCTGGTGGTAGGCGGACTTGAGGTCCACGGTGGAGAAAACCTTATACTGGGCAATCCGATTTACCATGTCGGATATGCGGGGGAGAGGGTACGCATCTCGCTGTGTGTACCTGTTGATGGTCTGGCTATAGTCTATGACCATCCTTTGCTTTTCCCCGGTCTTTACGACTACCACCTGGGCTCTCCAGGGACTATTGCTGGCCTGGATTATGCCTTCCTTCAGCAACCGCTGGACTTCAGACCGAATAAATATCCGGTCCTGGGCGCTGTACCGTCTGCTCCTAGTGGCGACGGGTTTGCAATCCGGGGTGAGGTTTGCAAACAAGGACGGCGGTTCAACCTTGATAGTTGCGAGGCTGCAGATAGTGAGTGGGGGTATTGGGCCGCCGAATTGGAATGTTAGGCTCTGCTGGTTACACTGGAAATCTAATCCCAGTAATGTGGGCGCGCAGAGTTGGGGAAGGACGGAGAGCCTGTAGTTTTTAAACTCCCTCCCTTGCACCGTGAGGTTCGCGATGCAGAACCCTTTGATCTGTACGGAGTGGGATCCTGCAGCTAGGGAAACCTTTTGCGTACTGGGATGGATGGTCAGAAAACAGCGTCTTACCGTGTCGGGGTGAATGAAACTTTCGGTGCTCGTGGAGTCGATCAGGCATGGTGTCTCGTGTCCGTTGATCAGCACCGTTGTTGTTGTCGTCTGGAGCGTCCGGGGCCGTGATTGATCCAGTGTCACCGAAGCCAGTCGTGGTTGAAGTGTCTCAGCGTCTTCTTCGGACCCCGTGGAGCCGTCGATGCTGGGGTCCATTGTTGTCGTCCAAGATGGCGGCGTCCATGAATCGCATGTGGCCGGGGGGTGGACAAAATGGCCGCCCCCATGGATCGCACGTGGCTGGGGAGTCACAAGATGGCAGCGCCCATCCTCCCCTCGTGGTGCCCGGGACCCAAAATGGCGGCGCCCGCGGGTCGCACATGGGGTGCTGGGGGCGGGGGTTGGGGAGCGTTTGGGATGCGCTGGGCTCGTTCTTCTCCGGGGATTGCGGCGACCCCCCGGGACCGGCACACAGCCGCGTAATGGCCCTTCTTGCCGCAGCTTTTGCAAATAGCTGCACGGGCCGGGCAGCGCTGCCGGGGGTGTTTTGCTTGCCCGCAGAAATAGCAGCGGGCCCCCCGGGATGATCTGGCGCTTTAACCGCGCAAGCCTGTGAGGGAGGGGGGTGGTTTATTGCGACGGGGGTCCACGGAGCCCAAGGGGCTGCCGCGCGGTCGGGGCCGTAGGCGCGGGCGTTTTGTGAGGCCACATCTAGGGAAGCTGCAATGGCCCGTGCCTCTGAGAGTCCTAGCGACTCTCTTTCTAAAAGTCTTTGGCGGATTTGGGGAGAGTTCATACCTGCCACAAACGCATCGCAAATTAACATGTCCTAGTGTTCGATCGCGTTCACCAGCGGGCAGCTGCAGCCCCATCCCAGAATTAGCAGCGCGGCGTAGATTTCCTCTAACAATTCTCCGGGACATTGCCGTCTCGTTGCGAGTTGGTAGCGCGCGTAGACCTGGTTCACGGGGCGAACGTAGATGCTCTTCAGTGCTGCGAGCGCCGTCTGGAAATCCTCTGCGTCTTCTATGAGAGGGTAAATCTCCGTGCTTACCCTCGAGTGCAGGACCTGCAGTTTCTGGTCTTCTGTGATCCGGCCGGGGGCCGTTCGGAGGTAGGCTTCGAAAAAAGTCTGCCAGTGTTTAAAAACTGCTGCCGAGTTCGCTGCGTGGGGGCTGATCCGCAGGCATTCCGGGGCGATCCGGAGCTCCATAGTCCTTTAAGCTCGCTTAATAAATTGTCGCGCACAATGACTTACGAGAGAGACGAGTAGTGATGAAGTCGATTCAGGCTTTATTAAGCGAGATTTGTCCCCAGCAGTTCAGCAACAGAATGAAGCGGCGGGGACAAGCTCGGGTTCTTATACTCTGCCTTCAGGGCGGAGCTAGGGGTCAACAGCCAACCAGGACCCGGGATCTGTCAGCCAACAGCATCACGGCTTCACAGTCCCACATGACCCCTAATACATACTACCACACTTCTCAATAATCCCTGGGAGCAGGGGACAGACAGTGTGGCCTCGGGAGCCCCAATTAAAAAGCTGTTTCAGAGACCTCTGTGCTGTATATAGTTAACCATTTACTGCTCAATAATCCCTGGGAGCAGGGCACAGGCAGTGTGGCCTCGGGAGCCCCAATTAAAAAGCTGTTTCAGAGACCTCTGTGCTGTATATAGTTAACCATTTACTGCTCAATAATCACTGGGAGCAGGGGACAGGCAGTGTGGCTCCGGGAGCCCCCAATTAAAAAGCTGTTTCAGAGACCTCTGTGCTGTATTTAGTTAACCATTTACTTCTCAATAATCCCTGGGAGCAGGGGACAGACAGTGTGGCCTCGGGAGCCCCAATTAAAAAGCTGTTTCAGAGACCTCTGTGCTGTATATAGTTAACCATTTACTGCTCAATAATCCATGGGAGCAGGGCACAGGCAGTGTGGCCTTGGGAGTCCCCAATTAAAAAGCTGTTTCAGAGACCTCTGTGCTGTATGCAGTTAACCAATTACTGCTCAATAATCCCTGGGTGCAGGGGACAGGCAGCGTGGCCTTGGGAGTCCCCAATTAAAAAGCTGTTTCAGTGACCTCTGTGCTGTATGCAGTTAACCAATTACTGCTCAATAATCCCTGGGAGCAGGGGACTGGCAGTGTGGCCTTGGGAGTCCCCAATTCAAAAGCTGTTTCAGTGACCTCTGCGCCTGCATATAGCTAACCATTTACTGCTCAATAATCCCTGGGAGCAGGGGACAGGCAGTGTGGCCTCGGGAGTCCCCAATTAAAAAGCTGTGTCAGAGACCTCTGTGCTGTATATAGTTGACCATTTACTTCTCAATAATCCCTGGGAGCAGGGGACAGGCAGTGTGGCCGCAGGAGCCCCAATTAAAAAGCTGTTTCAGTGACCTCTGTGCTGTATATAGTTAACCATTTACTGCTCAATAATCCCTGGGAGCAGGGGACAGGCAGTGTGGCCTCTGGAGCCCCCAATTAAAAAGCTGTGTCAGAGACCTTTGTATTTGTATATAGTTAACCATTTACTGCTCAATAATCCCAGGGAGCAGGGGACAGGCAGTGTGCCTCCGGGAGCTCCCAATTAAAAAGCTGTTTCAGAGACCTCTGTGCCTGTATATAGTTAACCATTTACTGCTCAATAATCCCTGGGAGCAGGGGACAGGCAGTGTGGCCTCGGGTACCCCCAATTAAAAAGCTGTTTCAGAGACCTCTGTGCTGTATATAATTAACCATTTACTGCTCAATAATCCCTGGGAGCAGGGGACAGGCAGTGAGGCCTCGGGAGCCCCCAATTAAAAAGCTGTTTCAGAGACCTCTGTGCCTGTATATAGTTAACCATTTACTGCTCAATAATCCCTGGGAGCAGGGGACAGGCAGTGTGGCCTCGGGAGCCCCCAATTAAAATGCTGTGTCAGAGACCTCTGTGCTGTATATAGTTAACCATTTACTTCTCAATAATCCCTGGGAGCAGGGGACAGGCAGTGTGGCCTCGGGTGCCCCCAATTAAAAAGCTGTTTCCGAGACCTCTGTGCTGTATATAGTTAACCATTTACTGCTCAATAATCCCTGGGAGCAGGGGACAGGCACTGTGGCCTTGGGAGCCCCCAATTAAAAAGCTGTTTCAGTGACCTCTGTGCTGTATATAGTTAGCCATTTACTTCTCAATAATCCCTGGGAGCAGGGGACAGGCAGTGTGGCCTTGGGAACCCCCAATCAAAAAGCTGTTTCAGATACTCTGTGCTGTATATAGTTAACCATTTACTTCTCAATAATCCCTGGGAGCAGGGGACAGGCAGTGTGGCCTTGGGAACCCCCAATCAAAAAGCTGTTTCAGATACTCTGTGCTGTATATAGTTAACCATTTACTTCTCAATAATCCCTGGGAGGAGCGGCCGGATTGCAGAAGATCCTCTGGAGCAGCGGCAAGGAAGGGAAGCTCGAAGCAAGATGGCGTCGGAAGGTGGCCGCTTGTTATGGGGCCCGGAGCAACAAGAGTTCCTACGGCGCTGTGCGGAAGAGCTGAAGAAGGAGGTGTTGGCACCGATATTACAGGTGATTGAAGGGCTAAATGAGGAGCAGAGGACCCAGGAGCTGGAGCTTCGGGTCGTGAAGGCAAAGACTGCTGAAAACGAGGATGAAATACAGGGCCTGGTGGTGAAGACAGAGACGCACGAGGCACAGCACAAAATGTGTGTGGAGAGGTTGCAAGCACTGGAGAATAATTCGAGGAGGAAGAATGTAAGAGTCTTGGGTCTTCCCGAAGGCGCAGAGGGGGCGGACGTCGGGGCATATGTAAGCACGATGCTTCACTCGCTAATGGGATCGGAGGCCCCGACGGGCCCCTTGGAGGTGGAGGGAGCTTATCGAGTTCTGGCGCGAAGACCAAAGGCTGGAGAAATACCTCGAGCTATAGTGGTGAGGTTTCACCGCTACAACGACAGAGAGACGGTCCTAAGATGGGTCAAGAAAACTCGGGGCTGTAGGTGGGAGAATGCGGTGATCCGCGTATACCAGGATTGGACTGCGGAGGTGGCGAGAAGGAGGGCAAGTTTCAATCGGGCTAAGGCGGTGCTTCACAAAAAGGTTCAATTTGGAATGTTGCAACCGGCGAGACTGTGGGTCACATACCAAGGGAAGCACCACTACTTTGAGACGGCAGAAGAGGCGTGGACATTCATAGTGGACGAGAAGCTGGAATAGTCTGGCGAGAGAAAGAGCTTCTGGGATAAAGTGGTGGGGTGACTATGTGGGACGAGGAGGGGGAAGGGGGGGGATGATTTTTCAATTTGTTAATTCTTCGACCCTGTAACTTTTCTCTCTTCCCCTCGTTGGGGGGGGGGGGGTGGAGTATGAGGAACTGTGGGTGCCATGGGAAGGAAAGGGGAAGGAGAAGGGAAATGCGCCAGTAGGGGCGGGGCCGAGTGTGAAACGCGGGCTTTGTTCCCGCGCTATGGTAATTGTGGCGGGAACGGGGACGCAGGAAGGAGGGGGCCTCGCACAGTGAGGGGCCGAGGACAAGGGGGGAAGCCGAGGTCAGCCAGAGTTCGCTGACTTCTGGGAGCAACATGGGGGGTGCAACTGCGCTAGAGGGGGATCTAGCGGAGGGGGGGGCGGTCAACTGGGTTGCTGCTGCTAAGGGGAAGGGGGAGCTGTTATGGGATGGGGTGGTCGAGGTGGGGGGGGGGCACCGTCGGGGGGATATACGGGTACGTGGGAACCGGGTGAGGAGCTGGGTTAAAAAAGGGGATGGCTAGTCGACAAGGGGGGGGGGGGTAAAGAGCTCCCCAACCCGGTTGATCACGTGGAACGTGAGAGGGCTGAACGGGCCGATTAAAAGGGCACGGGTACTCGCACACCTAAAGAAATTAAAGGCAGATGTGGTTATGTTGCAGGAGACGCATCTGAAACTGACAGACCAGGTCAGACTTCGTAAAGGATGGGTGGGGCAGGTCTTTCATTCGGGTTTAGATGCGAAGAACAGGGGGGTGGCTATCTTAGTGGGGAAACGGGTAATGTTTGAGGCAAAGACCATAGTGGCGGATAGTGGGGGTAGATATGTGATGGTGAGTGGCAGATTGCAAGGGGAGGCGGTGGTTCTGGTGAACGTATACGCCCCGAACTGGGATGATGCAAACTTTATGAGCTGTATGTTGGGACGTATCCCGGACCTGGAGGCGGGAAAGTTGGTAATGGGGGGAGATTTCAATACGGTGCTTGATCCAGGGCTGGACCGATCGAGGTCCAGGACCGGGAGGAGGCCGGCAGCGGCCAGGGTGCTCAAGGACTTCATGGAGCAGATGGGAGGGGTAGACCCCTGGAGATTTAGTAGGCCTAGGAGTAAGGAGTTCTCATTTTTCTCCCATGTTCACAAGGTATATTCACGGATAGACTTTTTTGTCTTGGGAAGGGCACTGATTCCGAAGGTGACAGGGATGGAGTATACGGCCATAGCCATTTCGGACCACGCTCCACATTGGGTACACCTGGAGGTAGGAGAGGAAAAAGAACAGCACCCACTCTGGAGAATGGATATGGGCTTATTGGCGGATGAGGGGGTATGTCTAAGGGTGAGGGAGTGCATTGAAAGGTACTTAGAGCTTAACGACAATGGAGAGGTTCAGGTGGGAGTGGTCTGGGAGGCGTTGAAGGCAGTGGTTAGAGGGGAACTGATATCCATAAGGGCACATAAAGGGAAGCAAGAGGGTAAAGAAAGGGAGCGATTGTTGAGAGAACTTCTGAGGGTGGACAGGCAATATGCAGAGGCACCGGAGGAGGGACTGTACAGGGAAAGACAAAGGTTACATGTGGAATTTGACCTGCTGACCACGGGTAAGGCAGAGGCACAGTGGAGGAGGGCACAGGGTGTACAGTATGAGTATGGAGAGAAGGCGAGTCGGCTACTGGCCCACCAATTGAGGAAGAGGGGAGCAGCGAGGGAGATAGGTGGGGTGAGAGATGAGGAGGGAGAGATGGAACGGGGAGCGGAGAGAGTGAACGGGGTGTTCAAGGCATTCTATGAGAGGTTATATAAGACTCAGCCCTCGGAAGGGAAGGAGGGAATGATGTGTTTCCTGGATCAGCTGGAATTCCCGAAGGTGGAGGAGCAGAAGAGGGCGGGACTGGGAGCACAGATTGAGATGGAGGAGGTGGTAAAGGGGATTGGGAGCATGCAGGCGGGGAAGGCCCCGGGACCGGATGGGTTCCCGGTGGAATTTTATAGGAAATATATGGACCTACTGGCCCCGCTTTTGACGAGAACCTTTAATGAGGCCAAGGAAAGGGGGAAGTTGCCCCCGACTATGTCGGAGGCGACGATATCGCTCCTTTTGAAGAAGGAAAAAGACCCGCTGCAGTGTGGGTCCTACAGGCCGATTTCCCTTTTGAACGTAGATGCTAAGCTCCTGGCCGAGGTGATGGCGACGAGGATAGAGGATTGTGTCTCGGGGGTGGTCCACGAGGATCAACCTGGGTTCGTTAAGGGGAGACAGCTGAACACGAACATACGGAGGCTGCTAGGGGTGATGATGATGCCCCCACCAGAGGGGGAGGCGGAGATAGTGGTGGCAATGGACGCCGAGAAAGCATTCGACAGAGTGAAGTGGGACTGTCTGTGGGAAGTGTTGAGGAGATTTGGCTTTGGAGAAGGGTTTATTGGATGGGTACAGCTGCTCTCTAGGGCCCCGGTGGCAAGTTTGGTCACGAACAGGCAGAGATCTGACTACTTCCGTCTTTATAGAGGGACGAGGCAGGGGTGTCCCCTGTCTCCGTTACTGTTTGCATTGGCGATTGAGCCCCTGGCCATAGCACTGAGGGGCTCCAGGAAGTGGAGGGGAGCACTCGGGGGAGGGGAAGAACACCGGGTATCATTGTATGCAGATGATTTATTGCTGTATGTTGCGGACCCGGTGGAGGGGATGCCTGAGATAATGCGGACACTCAGGGAGTTTGGGGAATTCTCAGGGTACAAATTGAATACGGGGAAGAGTGAGTTGTTTGTGGTGCATCCGGGGGAGCAGAGCGGGGGAATAGATGATTTACCGCTGAGGAAGGTAACAAGAGATTTCCGGTACTCAGGGATTCAGATAGCCAGGAGTTGGGGAACCTTACATAGGCTTAATCTAACACCATTGGTGGAACAGATGGAGGAGGATTTGAAGAGATGGGACATGGTGCCCCTGTCACTTGTGGGTAGGGTGCAGGCGGTTAAAATGGTAGCCCTCCCGAGATTTCTTTTTGTGTTTCAGTGCCTCCCGGTGATGGTCACGAAGGCCTTTTTCAAGAGAATCGAGAAAAGTGTCATGAGTTTTGTGTGGGCTGGGAAGACCCTGAGAGTGAGGAGGGGGTTTTTGGAGCGTAGCAGGGATAGGGGGGGGGGGACTGGCACTACCGAGCCTAAGTGAGTACTATTGGGCCGCCAATGTCTCAATGGTGTGTAAGTGGATGGGAGAAGGGGAGGGAGCGGCGTGGAAGAGATTGGAGATGGCGTCCTGCAAAGGAACCAGCCTACAAGCATTGGCGACGGCGCCGTTACCGTTCTCCCCGAAGAAATACACCACAAGTCCAGTGGTGGTGGCAACACTGAAAATTTGGGGGCAGTGGAGACGGCATAGGGGAAGGACGGGAGCCTCGGTGCGGTCCCCGATAAGAAATAACCATAGGTTTGTCCCGGGGAGAATAGATGGGGGATTTAGAACATGGCAGAGAGCTGGGATTGTACAACTGAGGGATCTGTTCCTGGACGGGACGTTTGCGAGTCTGGGAGCACTGACGGAAAAATACGGGTTGCCCCAAGGGAATGAATTTCGATACATGCAACTGAGGGCTTTTGCGAGGCAACAGGGGAGGGAATTTCTGCAGCTCCCGACGCAGGAGATTCAGGATAGAGTGATCTCAGAGACATGGGTGGGGGATGGTAGGGTGTCAGATATATACAGGGAAATGAGAGATGAGGGGGAGATAATGGTGGATGAGCTGAAGGGGAAATGGGAAGAAGAGCTGGGGGAAGAGATTGAAGAGGGGCTGTGGGCAGATGCCCTACGTAGGGTAAACTCATCGTCCTCGTGCGCCAGGCTAAGCCTGATAAAGTTCAAGGTTTTGCACAGGGCGCATATGCCCGGAGCAAGGCTCAGTAAATTTTTTGGGGTAGAGGATAGGTGTGGGAGATGCTCGAGAAGCCCAGCGAACCACACCCGCATGTTCTGGTCATGCCCGGCACTGCAGGGGTTCTGGGTGGGGGTGGCGAATGTGCTTTCGAAGGTGGTGGGGGTCCGGGTCGAGCCAAGCTGGGGGTTGGCTATATTTGGGGTTGCACAAGAGCCGGGAGTGCAGGAGGCGAGAGAGGCTGATGTTTTGGCCTTTGCGTCCCTAGTAGCCCGGCGCAGGATACTGTTAATGTGGAAGGAAGCCACGCCCCCGGGGGTGGAGACCTGGATAAATGACATGGCAGGGTTTATAAAGCTGGAACGGATAAAGTTTGCACTAAGGGGTTCGGCTCAAGGGTTCACCAGGCGGTGGCAACCGTTCATTGACTACCTCACAGAACGATAAAGGAAATGGGAAGGTAGCAGCAGCAACCCAGGGGGGAGGGGGGAGGGGGGAGGTTCGAGCGGGTCCTCAGGGGTGTTTATGTATAGATATTTGTACTTGGTTATGTATATTGGATTGTTTGATTTTATTATTTGGGAGAATTATTATTTTTATTATGGCAGTTGCCATTTAGTATATATCATATCTACTGATTTGTTAAAAAACGGTCGCTGTTATTTACATTGTTTTGTTGCTGTAAAAAGGGAAAAACCTTTGTACTGTTTTTGGCCGGAAAATTTGAATAAGATATATATATATTTTAAAAATCCCTGGGAGCAGGGGACAGGCAGCGTGGCCTCAGGCGCCCCCAATTAAAAAGCTGTTTCAGAGACCTCTGTGCTGTATATAGTTAACCATTTACTTCTCAATAATCCCTCGGAGCAGGGGACAGGCAGTGTGGCTCCGGGAGACCACAATTGAAAATCTGTTTCAGAGACCTCTGTGCCTGTATATAGTTAACCATTTACTGCTCAATAATCCCTCGGAGCAGGGGACAGGCAGTGTGGCCTCGGGAGCCCCCAGTTAAAAAGCTGTTTCAGTGACCTCTGTGCTGTATATAGTTAACCATTTACTGCTCAATAATCCCTGGGAGCAGGGGACAGGCAGTGTGGTCCGGGAGCCCCCAATTAAAAAGCTGTTTCAGAGACGTCTGTGCTGTATATAGTTAACCATTTATTGCTCAATAATCCCTGGGAGAAGGGACAGGCAGTGTGGTCCGGGACCCCCAATGAAAAAGCTGTTTCAGTGACCTCTGTGCCTTCATATAGTTAACCATTTACTGCTCAATAATCCCTGGGAGAAGGGACAGGGAGTGTGGTCCGGGAGCCCCCAATGAAAAAGTTGTATCAGAGACCTCTGTGCTGTATATAGTTAACCATTTACTGCTCAATAATCCCTGGGAGCAGGGACAGGCAGTGTGGCCTCGGGAGCCGCCAATTAAAAAGCTGTTTCAGAGGCCTCTGTGCTGTATATAGTTAACCATTTACTGCTCCATAATCCCTGGGAGCAGGGGACAGGCAGTGTGGCCTCGGGAGCCGCCAATTAAAAAGCTGTTTCAGAGGCCTCTGTGCTGTATATAGTTAACCATTTACTGCTCCATAATCCCTGGGAGCAGGGGACAGGCGGTGTGGCTCCGGGAGCCCCCAATTAAAAAGCTGTGTCAGTGACCTCTGTGCAGTATATCGTAAACCATTTACTGCTCAATAATCCCTGGGAGCAGGGGACAGGCAGTGTGGTCCGGGAGCCCCCAATTAAAAAGCTGTTTCAGAGACCCCTGTGCTGTATATAGTTAACCATTTACTGCTCAATAATCCCTGGGAGCAGGACACAGGCAGTGTGGTCTTGGGAGCCGCCAATTAAAATGCTGTGTCAGAGACCTCTGTGCTGTGTATATTTAACCATTTACTTCTCAATAATCCCTGGGAGCAGGGGACAGGCAGTGTGGCCATGGGAGCCCCCAGTTAAAAAGCTGTTTCAGAGTCCTCTGTGCTGTATATAGTAAACCATTTATTGCTCAATAATCCCTGGGAGCAGGGGACAGGCAGCGTGACTCCGGGAGCCCCCAATTAAAACGCTGTTTCTGAGACCTCTGTGCTGTATATAGTTAACCATTTACTGCTCAATAATCCCTGGGAGCAGGACACAGGCAGTGTGGCCTTGGGAGCCCCCAATTAAAACGCTGTTTCAGTGACCCCTGTGCTGTGTATATTTAACCATTTACTTCTCAATAATCCCTGGGAGCAGGGTACAGGCAGTGTGGCCTTTGGAGCCCCCAATTAAAAAGCTGTTTCAGAGACTTCTGTGCTGTATATAGTTAACCTTTTACTTCTCAATAATCCCTGGGAGCAGGGGACAGGCACTGTGGTCCGGGAGCCCCCAATTAAAAAGCAGTTTCAGTGACAACTGTGCTGTATATGTTTAACCATTTACTTTGTCTTAATAATCGCTTGGAGCTGGAGACAGGCAGTGGGGTCTTGGGAGCCCCCAATTAAAAAGCTGTTTCAGAGGCCTCTGTGCTATATATGATTAACCATTTACTTCTTGTAGCTCAAAAAGACTCCGTGAGACGAATAGAGTGAAGTCGATGAGGCTTTATTAAGCGTGTCTGTTCCCCCGCAGCTCGATAGTAAACTGGCCTGCGGGGGAAGACTCCGGCTTCTTATACTCCGCCTTCAGGGCGGAGCTTGAGGTCAACGGCCAACCAGGACCCGGGATCTGTCAGCCAATGACATTAGGGCTTCCAGTCCCACATAACCCCCAATACATACTACCACATTCACCCCTTGTCAAAAATGAACCCGGCGGGGTGATGCTTCGTATGGTGGTAAGGGTTTACAGGGCTGGTCCTGGGAAGACAAAACATTCACATGGCAATACAGTATTGGACAATTTCGTCCTGTTGCAACTATTTACAGAGGGTATAGGAAGAAAAGCAAAATGTTCTTGTGAACAGTCCATATTTGTTTAACATCGACGCCACGAGTCGGTCGGGCGGTCTGGTCGTCCGTGTCGATCGCCTTGGCCCCGGTGGTGGTGGTGGTGCTTGTACCAGTGTTGTCGCCTCCAGGAGCCGTACGGTTTCAGCTCGGGCTTGATTCTTGGTCGGTGCTGAGGGGAGGGGGACTGATCCTCCTGGGAAGGGGGCGGTCGCGGGGTGCGGCGGTGGCAGAAAGGGGGGCGGTTGGGTTGATGGTGTCGGGGGGGGTGTGCATATTGCCGGCGGGCGCCAGATCCCGCAGGGAGACCGTGTCCTGTCGGCCGTCGGGGTACTCCACGTAGGCGTACTGGGGGTTTGCGTGGAGGAGGTGAACCCTTTCGACCAACGGGTCCGCCTTATGTGCCCGCACGTGCTTTCGGAGCAGGATGGGTCCTGGGGCCGCCAGCCAGGTCGGCAGCGACGTTCCAGAGGAGGACCTCCTAGGGAAGACAAGGAGACGCTTATGAGGCGTTTGATTAGTGCTCGTACATAATAACGACCGGATGGAATGGAGAGCGTCCGGGAGGACCTCCTGCCACCGTGAAACTGGGAGGTCCCTGGACCGTAGGGCCAGTAGGACGGCCTTCCAGACCGTGCCGTTCTCCCTTTCTACTTGCCAGTTCCCCCGGGGGTTGTAGCTGGTCGTCCTGCTTGAGGCTATGCCCTTGCTGAGCAGGAACTGGCGCAGCTCGTCACTCATGAACGAGGACCCCCTGTCGCTGTGGACGTATGCGGGGTAACCGAACAGTGTGAAGATGCTGTTCAGGGCTTTAATGACTGTGGCCGCGGTCATGTCAGAACAGGGAATGGCAAAAGGGAAGCGGGAGTATTCGTCCACTACATTAAGAAAATATGCGTTGCGGTCGGTGGAGGGTAGGGGCCTTTTGAAATCGAGACTGAGGCGTTCAAAGGGGCGGGAAGCCTTAATCAGGCACGCTCCATCTGGCCTGAAAAAATGCGGCTTGCATTCCGCGCAGATGTGGCAGTCCCTTGTGACTGTACGGACCTCCTCTAAAGAGTATGGGAGATTGCGGGACTTGATGAAGTGGTAAATCCGAGTGACCCCCGGGTGGCAGAGGTCCTCGTGGAGGGTTTGGAGGCGGTTAATTTGTGCGTTGGCACATGTGCCGCGGGATAGGGCATCGGACGGCTCGTTCAGCTTTCCGGGACGATACAAAATCTCATAGTTGAAGGTGGAGAGCTCGATCCTCCAAGATTTTGTCGTTTTTGATTTTGCCCCGCTGTGCACTATCGAACATGAAGGCTACCGACCGTTGGTCAATGAGGAGAGTGAATCTCCTGCCGACCAGGTAATGCCTCCAATGTCGCACAGCTTCCACTATGGCCTGGGCCTCCTTTTCCACTGAGGAGTGGCGGAATTCTGAGGCGTGGAGGGTCCGGGAGAAAAAGGCCACGGGTCTGCCCGCTTGGTTAAGGGTGGCCGCTAGAGCTACATCGGAGGCGTCGCTCTCGACCTGGAAGGGGAGGGACTCGTCGATGGCGCGCATCGTGGCCTTTGCGATATCCGCTTTGATGCGGCTGAAGGCCTGGCGAGCCTCTGTCGACAGGGGGAAGGTAGTGGTCTGTATTAGGGGGCGGGCCTTGTCTGCGTACTGGGGGACCCACTGGGCGTAGTACGAAAAGAACCCCAGGCAGCGTTTCAGGGCTTTGGAGCAGTGGGAGAGGGGAAATTCCATGAGTGCGCTCATACGTTCGGGGTCGGGGCCTATTATCCCATTGCGCACTACGTAGCCCAGAATGGCTAGCCGGTCGGTGCTAAAAACGCACTTGTCCTCGTTGTATGTGAGGTTCAAGGCTTTGGCGGTCTGGAGGAATTTTTGGAGGTTGGCGTCGTGGTCCTGCTGATCGTGGCCGCAGATGGTGACGTTGTCGAGATACGGGAACGTGGCCCGCAACCCATGTTGATCAACCATTCGGTCCATCTCCCGTTGGAAGACCGAGACCCCGTTTGTGACGCCAAAAGGGACCCGTAGGAAATGGTATAATCGCCCGTCTGCCTCGAAGGCTGTGTACTTGCGGTCACTTGGGCAGATGGGGAGCTGATGGTAGGCGGACTTGAGGTCCACGGTGGAGAAGACTTTATATTGGGCAATCCGATTGACCATGTCGGATATGCGGGGGAGAGGGTACGCGTCTAGTTGTGTGTACCTGTTGATGGTCTGGCTATAGTCAATGACCATCCTTTGTTTCTCCCCTGTCTTCACTACTACCACCTGCGCTCTCCAGGGACTATTGCTGGCCTGGATTATGCCCTCCTTTAGTAGCCGCTGGACTTCGGACCAAATGAAGGTCCGGTCCTGGGCGCTGTACTGTCTGCTCCTAGTGGCGACGGGTTTGCAATCCGGGGTGAGGTTCGCAAACAAGGACGGGGGTTGCACCTTGAGGGTAGCGAGGCCGCAGATAGTGAGTGGGGGTATGGGGCCGCCAAATTTGAACGTAAGGCTCTGTAGATTGCATTGGAAATCTAATCCCAGCAAGGTGGGGGCACAGAGTTGGGGAAGGACGTTTAGTTTGTAGTTTTTGAACTCCCTCCCCTGCACCGTTAGGGTAACTATACAGAATCCCTGGATCTGTACGGAGTGGGATCCTGCAGCTAGGCAAATCTTTTGTGCGCTGGGATAGGTGGTCAAGGAACAGCGTCTTACCGTGTCGGGGTGGATAAAGCTTTCCGTGCTCCCGGAGTCGACTAGGCATGGCGTCTCGTGGCCGTTAATTAGGACCATTGTCGTCGTCGTCTGGAGTGTCCGGGGCCGAGCTTGATCGAGCGTAATCGAAGCGAGCCGTGGTTGTAGTAGCGGAGTGGGGTCCGTTGTTGCCGTCCAAGATGGCTTCGGGGATGGACAAAATGGCCGCCCCCATACATCGCACGTGGCTGGGGGGTCACAAGATGGCGGCGGGGTTGGACAAAATGGCCGCCCCATGCGTCGTACAGGTCTGGGGCAGTCCACGATGGTGGCGCCCCTCCTCCCCTCGTGGTGGCCGGGACCCAAAATGGCGGCGTCTGCGGGTCGCACATCGGCGCCCCTCCTCCCCTCGTGGTGGCCGGGACCCAAAATGGCGGCGTCTGCGGGTCGCACATCGGCACCCCTCCTCCCCTCGTGGTGGCCGGGACCCAAAATGGCGGCGTCTGCGGGTCGCACATGGTGTGCTGGGGGGGCTGGGGAGCGCTACGACTGCGAGCGCTAGGACCGCGCGGAGCTCCCTCACCGGGGACAGCGGTGGTCGGGGCCCAAGTAGGTGGCGCCGGCGGGTCAGGCGTGGGGCGCGGGGTGGGGGTTAGGGTGGCGTTAGGGACGCGGAAAACTCCCTCCTCTCCGTGGAGAGTGTTGGCCGGGACCCAAAGCGGTAGCGCCGGCGGTGGGTCATACATGGGCTGCGGGGAGGGGGGATGGGGAGCGTAGGCGGCGTGCAGGGCTCCCAGTTCTCCCGGGACCGCGGTGGTCGGGACCCAGAGCGGCTGAGCCTGCGGTTCGTACATGGCGTGCTGGGGGGGTTGGGGCGCGTAAACTGCCTGTAGGGCTCCCTGTGCTCCCGGGACAGCGGCGACCTCGCGGGACCGGCACACAACCGCATAATGGCCCTTTTTCCCGCAGCTTTTGCAGATCGCTGCGCGGGCCGGGCAGCGTTGTCGGGGGTGCTTTGCCTGGCCGCAGAAATAACAGCGGGCGACCCCGGTGCGACTCGGCGTTTGGACTGCGCAAGCCTGTGGGATGTCCGGGGGGGGGGGGGGGGTAGGGGGTTTGCCGCGACGGGTACGTACGGGGCCCAATGGGTTGCCGCGCGGTCGGGGCCGTAGGCGTGGGTATTACGCGCGGCCACGTCTAGGGAGGCTGCTAGGGCCCGTGCCTCTGAGAGTCCCAGCGACTCTTTTTCCAGAAGTCTTTGGCGGATTTGGGAGGATTGCATACCTGCCACAAAAGCGTCGCGCATTAACATGTCCGTGTGTTCGTTTGCGTTCACCGACGGGCAGCTGCAGGCTCGTCCCAAAATCAGCAGCGCGGCGTAGAACTCGTCCATCGATTCTCCGGGAGCTTGCCGTCTCGTCGCGAGCTGGTAGCGAGCGTAGATTTGGTTAACAGGGCGGACATAGAGACTTCTCAGTGCTGCGAACGCCGTCTGGAAATCGTCCGAGTCTTTGATGAGGGAGAAAATCTCCGTGCTCACCCTCGAGTGCAGGACCTGCAGTTTTTGTTCATCTGAGACCCGGCCGGTGGTCGTTCTGACGTAGGCCTCGAAGCAAGTCTGCCAGTGTTTGAAGGCTGCTGCTGCATTCACTGCGTGGGGGCTGATCCTCAGGCATTCCGGAATGATCCTGAGCTCCATAGTCCTTTTTCGGCACGCTTAATAAATTGTAGCGCACAAAGACTCCGTGAGACGAATAGAGATGAAGTCGATGAGGCTTTATTAAGCGTGTCTGTTCCCCCGCAGCTCGATAGTAAACTGGCCTGCGGGGGAAGACTCCGGCTTCTTATACTCCGCCTTCAGGGCGGAGCTTGAGGTCAACGGCCAACCAGTACCCGGGATCTGTCAGCCAATGACATTAGGGCTTCCAGTCCCACATGACCCCCAATACATAGAACATAGAACATAGAACATAGAACAATACAGCGCAGTACAGGCCCTTCGGCCCACGATGTTGCACCGGAACAAAAGCCATCTAACCTACACTATACCATTATCATCCATATGTTTATCCAATAAACTTTTAAATGCCCTTAATGTTGGCGAGTTCACTACTGTAGCAGGTAGGGCATTCCACGGCCTCACTACTCTTTGCGTAAAGAACCTACCCCTGACCTCTGTCCTATATCTATTACCCCTCAGTTTAAGGCTATGTCCCCTCGTGCTAGCCATTTCCATCCGCGGGAGAAGGCTCTCACTGTCCACCCTATCTAACCCTCTGATCATTTTGTATGCCTCTATTAAGTCTCCTCTTAACCTTCTTCTCTCTAACGAAAACAACCTCAAGTCCATCAGCCTTTCCTCATAAGATTTTCCCTCCATACCAGGCAACATCCTGGTAAATCTCCTCTGCACCCGTTCCAAAGCCTCCACGTCCTTCCTATAATGCGGTGACCAGAACTGTACGCAATACTCCAAATGCGGCCGTACCAGAGTTCTGTACAGCTGCAACATGACCTCCTGACTCCGGAACTCAATCCCTCTACCAATAAAGGCCAACACTCCATAGGCCTTCTTCACCACCCTATCAACCTGGGTGGCAACTTTCAGGGATCTATGTACATGGACACCTAGATCCCTCTGCTCATCCACACTTTCAAGAACTTTTCCATTAGCCACATATTCCACATTCCTGTTTTTCCTTCCAAAGTGAATCACCTCACACTTCTCTACATTAAACTCCATTTGCCACCTCTCAGCCCAGCACTGCAGCTTATCTATATCCCTCTGTAACCTGCTACTTCCTTCCTCACTATCGACAACACCACCGACTTTAGTATCGTCTGCAAATTTACTCACCCACCCTTCTGCGCCTTCCTCTAGGTCATTGATAAAAATGACAAACAGCAACGGCCCCAGAACAGATCCTTGTGGTACTCCACTTGTGACAGAACTCCATTCTGAACATTTCCCATCAACCACCACCCTCTGTCTTCTTTCAGCTAGCCAATTTCTGATCCACATCTCTAAATCACCCTCAATCCCCAGCCTCCGTATTTTCTGCAATAGCCTACCGTGGGGAACCTTATCAAACGCTTTGCTGAAATCCATATACACCACATCAACTGCTCTACCCTCGTCTACCTGTTCAGTCACCTTCTCAAAGAACTCGATAAGGTTTGTGAGGCATGACCTACCCTTCACAAAGCCATGCTGACTATCCCTGATCATATTATTCCTATCTAGATGATTATAAATCTTGTCTCTTATAATGCCCTCCAAGACTTTACCCACTACAGACGTGAGGCTCACCGGTCTATAGTTGCCGGGGTTGTCTCTGCTCCCCTTTTTGAACAAAGGGACCACATTTGCTATCCTCCAGTCCTCTGGCACTATTCCTGTATCCAATGATGACATAAAAATCAAAGCCAATGGTCCAGCAATCTCTTCCCTGGCCTCCCAGAGAATCCTAGGATAAATCCCATCAGGCCCCGGGGACTTATCTATTTTCAGCCTGTCCAGAATTGCCAACACCTCTTCCCTACTTACCTCAATGCCATCTATTCTATTAGCCTGGGGCTCAGCATTCTCCTCCACAACATTATCTTTTTCCTGAGTGAATACTGACGAAAAATATTCATTTAGTATCTCGCCTATCTCTTCAGACTCTACACACAACTTCCCATCCCTGTCCTTGACTGGTCCTACTCTGTCCCTAGTCATTCGCTTATTCCTGACATACCTATAGAAAGCTTTTGGGTTTTCCTTGATCCTTCCTGCCAAATACTTCTCATGTCCCCTCCTTGCTCGTCTTAGCTCTCTCTTTAGATCCTTCCTCGCTACCTTGTAACTATCCATCGCCCCAACTGAAACTTCACACCTCATCTTCACATAGGCCTCCTTCTTCCTCTTAACAAGAGATTCCACTTCTTTGGTAAACCACGGTTCCCTCGCTCGGCACCTTCCTCCCTGCCTGACCGGTACATACTTATCAAGAACACGCAATAGCTGATCCTTGAACAAGCTCCACTTATCCAGTGTGTCCAAAACTTGCAGCCTACTTCTCCACCTTATCCCCCCCAAGTCACGTCTAATGGCATCATAATTTCCCTTCCCCCAGCTATAACTCTTGCCCTGCGGTGTATACTTATCCCTTTCCATCCTTAACGTAAACGTCACCGAATTGTGGTCACTGTCCCCAAAGTGCTCACCTACCTCCAAATCCAACACCTGGCCTGGTTCATTACCCAAAACCAAATCCAATGTGGCCTCACCTCTTGTTGGCCTGTCAACAAACTGTGTCAGGAAACCCTCCTGCACACACTGAACAAAAAACGACCCATCTAATGTACTCGAACTATATCTTTTCCAGTCAATATTTGGAAAGTTAAAGTCTCCCATAATAACTACCCTGTTACTTTCGCTCACTACCACACTTCTCGATAATCCCTGGGAGCAGGGGACAGGCAGTGTGGCCTCGGGAGCCCCCAGTTAAAAAGGTGTTTCAGATACTCTGTGCTGTATATTGTTAACCATTTACTGCTCAATAATCCCTGGGAGCAGGGGACAGGCAGTGTGGCTCCGGGGGCCCAAATTAAAAAGCTGTTTCAGAGACCTCTGAGCCTGTATAGAGTTAACCATTTACTGCTCAATAATCCCTGGGAGCAGGGGACAGGCAGTGTGGCTCCGGGGGCCCAAATTAAAAAGCTGTTTCAGAGACCTCTGAGCCTGTATAGAGTTAACCATTTAATGCTCAATAATCCCTCGGAGCAGGGGACAGGCAGTGTGGCCTGGGGAGCCCCCAATTAAAAAGCTGTTTCAGAGACCTCTGTGCTGTATATAGTTAACCATTTACTGCTCAATATTCCCTTGGAGCAGGGAACAGGCAGCGTGGCTCCGGGAGCCCCCAATTAAAAAGCTGTTTCAGTGACCTCTGTGCCTGTATATAGTTAACCATTTACTGCTCAAAGATCCCTAGGAGCAGGGAACAGGCAGTGTGGCTCCGGGAGCCCCCAATTAAAAAGCTGTTTCAGTGACCTCTGTGCTGTATATAGTTAACCATTTACTGCTCAATATTCCCTTGGAGCAGGGAACAGGCAGTGTGGCTCCGGGAGCCCCCAATTAAAAAGCTGTTTCAGGGACCTCTGTGCTGTGTATATTTAACCATTTACTTCTCAATAATCCCTGGGAGCAGGGGACAGGCAGTGTGGTCTCGGGAGAAAACAATTAAAACGCTGTTTCAGAGACCTCTGTGCCTGTATATAGTTAACCATTTACTGCTCAATAATCCCTGGGAGCAGGGGACAGGCAGTGTGTCCGGGAGCCCCCAATTAAAAAGCTGTTTCAGAGACCTCTGTGCCTGAATATAGTTAACCATTTACTGCTCAATAATCCCTGGGAGCAGGGGACAGGCAGTGTGGTCCGGGAGCCCCCAATTAAAAAGCTGTTTCTGAGACCTCTGTGCTGTATATAGTTAACCATTTACTGCTCAATAATCCCTGGGAGCAGGGGTCAGGCAGTGTGGTCCGGGAGCCCCCAATTAAAAAACTGTTTCAGGGACCTCTGTGCTTTGTATATTTAACCATTTACTTCTCAATAATCCCTGGGTGCAGGGGACAGGCAGTGTGGTCTCGGGAGAAAACAATTAAAACGCTGTTTCAGAGACCTCTGTGCCTGTATATAGTTAATCATTCACTGCTCAATAATCAGTGGGAGCAGAGAACAGGCAGTGTGGTCCGGGAGCCCCCAATTAAAAAGCTGGTTCAGAGACATCTGTGCTGTATATATTTAACAATTTACTGCTCAATAAAACCTGGGAGCAGGGGTCAGGCAGTGTGGCCTCGGGAGCCCCCAATTAAAAAGCTGTTTCATAGACATCTGTGCTGTATATAGTTAACCATTTACTGCTCAATAATCCCTTGGAGCAGGGGACAGGCAGTGTGGCCTTGGGAGCCCCCAATTATAAAGCTGTTTCAGAGGGCTCTGTGCTGTATATAGTTAACCATTTACTGCTCAATAATCCCTGGGAGCAGGGGACAGGCAGTGTGGCTCCGTGAGCCCCCAATTAAAAAGCTGTTTCAGAGACCTCTGTGCCTGAATATAGTTAACCATTTACTGCTCAATAATCCCTGGGAGCAGGGGACTGGCAGTGTGGTCTCGGGAGAAAACAATTAAAACGCTGCTTCACAGACTGTTCTGTATATAGTTAACCATTTACTGCTCAATAATCCCTGGGAGCAGGGGACAGGCAGTGTGACCTTGGGAGCCCCCAATTAAAAAGCTGTTTCAGAGACTACTGGGCCTGTATATAGTGAACCATTTACTGCTCAATAATCCCTGCGAGCAGGGGACAGGCAGTGTGGCCTCGGGAGACCATAGTTAAAAAGGTGTTTCAGATACTCTATGCTGTATATAGTTAACCACTTACTGCTCAATAATCCCTGGGAGCAGGGGACAGGCAGTGTGGCCTTGGGAGCCCCCAATTAAAAAGCTGTTTCAGAGACCTCTGTGCTGTATATAGTTAACCATTTACTGCTCAATAATCCCTGGGAGCAGGGGACAGGCAGTGTGTCCGGGAGCCCCCAATTAAAAAGCTGTTTCAGAGACCTCTGTGCCTGAATATAGTTAACCATTTACTGCTCAATAATCCCTGGGAGCAGGGGACAGGCAGTGTGGTCCGGGAGCCCCCAATTAAAAAGCTGTTTCTGAGACCTCTGTGCTGTATATAGTTAACCATTTACTGCTCAATAATCCCTGGGAGCAGGGGTCAGGCAGTGTGGTCCGGGAGCCCCCAATTAAAAAACTGTTTCAGGGACCTCTGTGCTTTGTATATTTAACCATTTACTTCTCAATAATCCCTGGGTGCAGGGGACAGGCAGTGTGGTCTCGGGAGAAAACAATTAAAACGCTGTTTCAGAGACCTCTGTGCCTGTATATAGTTAATCATTCACTGCTCAATAATCAGTGGGAGCAGGGGACAGGCAGTGTGGTCCGGGAGCCCCCAATTAAAAAGCTGTTTCATAGACATCTGTGCTGTATATAGTTAACCATTTACTGCTCAATAATCCCTTGGAGCAGGGGACAGGCAGTGTGGCCTTGGGAGCCCCCAATTATAAAGCTGTTTCAGAGGGCTCTGTGCTGTATATAGTTAACCATTTACTGCTCAATAATCCCTTGGAGCAGGGGACAGGCAGTGTGGCCTTGGGAGCCCCCAATTATAAAGCTGTTTCAGAGGGCTCTGTGCTGTATATAGTTAACCATTTACTGTTCAATAATCCCTGGGAGCAGGGGACAGGCAGTGTGGCTCCGTGAGCCCCCAATTAAAAAGCTGTTTCAGAGACCTCTGTGCCTGAATATAGTTAGCCATTTACTGCTCAATAATCCCTGGGAGCAGGGGACTGGCAGTGTGGTCTCGGGAGAAAACAATTAAAACGCTGTTTCACAGACTGTTCTGTATATAGTTAACCATTTACTGCTCAATAATCCCTGGGAGCAGGGGACAGGCAGTGTGACCTTGGGAGCCCCCAATTAAAAAGCTGTTTCAGAGACTACTGGGCCTGTATATAGTGAACCATTTACTGCTCAATAATCCCTGCGAGCAGGGGACAGGCAGTGTGGCCTCGGGAGACCATAGTTAAAAAGGTGTTTCAGATACTCTATGCTGTATATAGTTAACCACTTACTGCTCAATAATCCGTGGGAGCAGGGGACAGGCAGTGTGGCCTTGGGAGCCCCCAATTAAAAAGCTGTTTCAGAGACCTCTGTGCTGTATATAGTTAACCATTTACTGCTCAATAATCCCTGGGAGCAGGGAACAGGCAGTGTGGCACCGGGAGCCCCCAATTAAAAAGCTGTTTAAGTGACCTCTGTGCCTGTATATAGTTAACCATTTACTGCTCAATAATCCCTGGGAGCAGGGGACAGGCAGTGTGGTCCGTGAGCCCCCAATTAAAAAGCTGTTTCAGAGACCTCTGTGCTGGATATATTTAACCATTTACTTCTCAATAATCCCTGGGAGCAGGGGACTGGCAGTGTGGTCTCGGGAGAAAACAATTAAAACGCTGTTTCAGAGACCTCTGTGCAATATATAGTTAACCAATTACTGCTCAATAATCCCTGGGAGCAGGGGACAGGCAGTGTGGCTCCGGGAGCCCCCAATTAAAAAGCAGTTTCAGAGACCTCTGTGCTGTATATAGTTAACCATTTACTGCTCAATAATCCCTGGAAGCAGGAGACAGGCAGTGTGGTCCGGGAGCCCCCAGTTAAAAAGCTGTTTCAGAGACCTCTGTGCTGTATATAGTTAACAATTTATTGCTCAATAATCCCTCGGAGCAGGGGTCAGGCAGTGTGGCCTCGGGAGCCCCCAATTAAAAAGCTGTTTCACAGACTGTTCTGTATATAGTTAACCATTTACTGCTCAATAATCCCTGGGAGCAGGGGACAGGCAGTGTGACCTTGGGAGCCCCCAATTAAAAAGCTGTTTCAGAGACTACTGGGCCTGTATATAGTTAACCATTTACTGCTCAATAATCCCTGGGAGCAGGGGACAGACAGTGTGGCCTCGGGAGACCATAGTTAAAAAGGTGTTTCAGATACTCTGTGCTGTATATAGTTAACCATTTACTGCTCAATAATCCCTGGGAGCAGGGGACAGGCAGTGTGGCCTCGGGGGCCCCCAATTAAAAAGCTGTTTCAGAGACCTCTGTGCCTGTATATAGTTAACCATTTACTGGTCAATAATCCCTGGGAGCAGGGGACAGGCAGAGTGGCCTTGGGAGCCCCCAATTAAAAAGCGGTTTAAGAGACTTCTGTGCTGTATATATTTAACCATTTACTTTGTCTTAATAATCTCTGGGAGCAGGCGACAGGCAGTGTGGCCTCGGGAGCCCCAATTAAAACACTTTCAGAGTCCTCTGTGCTGTATATAGTTAACCATTTACTGCTCAATAATCCCTTGGAGCAGGGGACAGGCAGTGTGGCCTTGGGAGCCCCCAATTATAAAGCTGTTTCAGAGGGCTCTGTGCTATATATAATTAACCATTTACTTCTCAATAATCCCTGGGAGCAGGGGTCAGGCAGTGTGGCCTCGGGAGCCCCCAATTAAAAAGCTGTTTCACAGACTGTTCTGTATATAGTTAACCATTTACTGCTCAATAATCCCTGGGAGCAGGGGACAGGCAGTGTGACCTTGGGAGCCCCCAATTAAAAAGCTGTTTCAGAGACCTCTGTGCCTGTATATAGTTAACCATTTACTGCTCAATAAACCCTGGGAGCAGGGGACAGGCAGCGTGGCTCCGGGTGCCCCCAATTAAAAAACTGTTTCAGGGACCTCTGTGCTTTGTATATTTAACCATTTACTTCTCAATAATCCCTGGGTGCAGGGGACAGGCAGTGTGGTCTCGGGAGAAAACAATTAAAACGCTGTTTCAGAGACCTCTGTGCCTGTATATAGTTAATCATTCACTGCTCAATAATCAGTGGGAGCAGGGGACAGGCAGTGTGGTCCGGGAGCCCCCATTTAAAAAGCTGGTTCAGAGACATCTGTGCTGTATATATTTAACAATTTACTGCTCAATAAAACCTGGGAGCAGGGGTCAGGCAGTGTGGCCTCGGGAGCCCCCAATTAAAAAGCTGTTTCATAGACATCTGTGCTGTATATAGTTAACCATTTACTGCTCAATAATCCCTTGGAGCAGGGGACAGGCAGTGTGGCCTTGGGAGCCCCCAATTATAAAGCTGTTTCAGAGGGCTCTGTGCTGTATATAGTTAACCATTTACTGCTCAATAATCCCTGGGAGCAGGGGACAGGCAGTGTGGCTCCGTGAGCCCCCAATTAAAAAGCTGTTTCAGAGACCTCTGTGCCTGAATATAGTTAACCATTTACTGCTCAATAAACCCTGGGAGCAGGGGACTGGCAGTGTGGTCTCGGGAGAAAACAATTAAAACGCTGTTTCACAGACTGTTCTGTATATAGTTAACCACTTACTGCTCAATAATCCCTGGGAGCAGGGGACAGGCAGTGTGGCCTTGGGAGCCCCCAATTAAAAAGCTGTTTCAGAGACCTCTGTGCTGTATATAGTTAACCATTTACTGCTCAATAATCCCTGGGAGCAGGGGACAGGCAGTGTGGCACCGGGAGCCCCCAATTAAAAAGGTGTTTAAGTGACCTCTGTGCCTGTATATAGTTAACCATTTACTGCTCAATAATCCCTGGGAGCAGGGGACAGGCAGTGTGGCTCCGGGAGCCCCCAATTAAAAAGCTGTTTCAGAGACCTCT
The DNA here is from genome assembly GCF_047496885.1 of Scyliorhinus torazame. NCBI lineage: Eukaryota > Metazoa > Chordata > Chondrichthyes > Carcharhiniformes > Scyliorhinidae > Scyliorhinus > Scyliorhinus torazame. The sequence continues at coordinate 28,154 of NW_027307982.1, read as the reverse complement.
GTGCTGTATACAGTTAACCATTTACTGCTCAATAATCCCTGGGAGCAGGGGACAGGCAGTGTGGCCTTGGGAGCCCCCAATTAAAAAGCTGTTTCAGAGACCTCTGTGCTGGATATATTTAACCATTTACTTCTCAATAATCCCTGGGAGCAGGGGACTGGCAGTGTGGTCTCGGGAGAAAACAATTAAAACGCTGTTTCAGAGACCTCTGTGCAGTATATAGTTAACCAATTACTGCTCAATAATCCCTGGGAGCAGGGGACAGGCAGTGTGGCTCCGGGAGCCCCCAATTAAAAAGCAGTTTCAGAGACCTCTGTGCTGTATATAGTTAACCATTTACTGCTCAATAATCCCTGGAAGCAGGAGACAGGCAGTGTGGTCCGGAAGCCCCCAGTTAAAAAGCTGTTTCAGAGACCTCTGTGCCTGTATATCGTTAACCATTTACTGCTCAATAATCCCAGGGAGCAGGGGACAGGCAGTGTGGTCTGGGAGCCCCCAATTAAAAAGCTGGTTCAGAGACCTCTGTGCTGTATATAGTTAACAATTTCTTGCTCAATAATCCCTCGGAGCAGGGGTCAGGCAGTGTGGCCTCGGGAGCCCCCAATTAAAAAGCTGTTTCACAGACTGTTCTGTATATAGTTAACCATTTACTGCTCAATAATCCCTGGGAGCAGGGGACAGGCAGTGTGACCTTGGGAGCCCCCAATTAAAAAGCTGTTTCAGAGACTACTGGGCCTGTATATAGTTAACCATTTACTGCTCAAATATCCCTGGGAGCAGGGGACAGACAGTGTGGCCTCGGGAGACCATAGTTAAAAAGGTGTTTCAGATACTCTGTGCTGTATATAGTTAACCATTTACTGCTCAATAATCCCTGGGAGCAGGGGACAGGCAGTGTGACCTTGGGAGCCCCCAATTAAAAAGCGGTTTAAGAGACTTCTGTGCTGTATATATTTAACCATTTACTTTGTCTTAATAATCTCTGGGAGCAGGCGACAGGCAGTGTGGCCTCGGGAGCCCCAATTAAAACACTTTCAGAGTCCTCTGTGCTGTATATAGTTAACCATTTACTGCTCAATAATCCCTTGGAGCAGGGGACAGGCAGTGTGGCCTTGGGAGCCCCCAATTATAAAGCTGTTTCAGAGGGCTCTGTGCTATATATAATTAACCATTTACTTCTCAATAATCCCTGGGAGCAGGGGTCAGGCAGTGTGGCCTCGGGAGCCCCCAATTAAAAAGCTGTTTCACAGACTGTTCTGTATATAGTTAACCATTTACTGCTCAATAATCCCTGGGAGCAGGGGACAGGCAGTGTGGTCCGGGAGCCCCCAATTAAAAAGCTGTTTCAGAGACCTCTGTGCCTGTATATAGTTAACCATTTACTGCTCAATAAACCCTGGGAGCAGGGGACAGGCAGTGTGGCCTCGGGAGCCCCCAATTAAAAATCTGTTTCAGAGACCTCTGTGCTGTATATATTTAACCATTTACTGCTCAATAATCCCTGGGAGCAGGGGACAGGCAGCGTGGCTCCGGGTGCCCCCAATTAAAAAACTGTTTCAGGGACCTCTGTGCTTTGTATATTTAACCATTTACTTCTCAATAATCCCTGGGTGCAGGGGACAGGCAGTGTGGTCTCGGGAGAAAACAATTAAAACGCTGTTTCAGAGACCTCTGTGCAGTATATAGTTAACCAATTACTGCTCAATAATCCCTGGGAGCAGGGGACAGGCAGTGTGGCTCCGGGAGCCCCCAATTAAAAAGCAGTTTCAGAGACCTCTGTGCTGTATATAGTTAACCATTTACTGCTCAATAATCCCTGGAAGCAGGGGACAGGCAGTGTGGTCCGGGAGCCCCCAATTAAAAAGCTGGTTCATAGACCTCTGTGCTGTATATAATTAACCATTTACTTCTCAATAATCCCTGGGAGCAGGGGACAGGAAGTGTGGCTCCGGGAGCCCCCAATTAAAAAGCTGTTTCAGTGACCTCTGTGCTGTATATAGTTAACCATTTACTGCTCAATACTCCCTGGGAGCAGGGGACAGGCAGTGTGGCCTCGGGAGCCCCAATTAAAAAAGCTGTTTCAGAGACCTCTGTGCTGTATATAGTTAACCATTTACTGCTCAATAATCCCTGGGAGCAGGGGACAGGCAGTGTGACTCCGGGAGCCCCCAATTAAAAAGCTGTTTCAGAGACCTCTGTGCAGTATATAGTTAACCATTTACTTCTCAATAATCCCTGGGAGCAGGGGACAGGCAGTGTGACTCCGGGATACCCCAATTAAAAAGCTGTTTCAGAGACCTCTGTGCCTGGATATAGTTAACCATTTACTGCTCAATAATCCCTGGGAGCGAGGGATGGCAGTGTGGCCTTGGGAGCCCCCAATTAAAAAGCTGTTTCAGAGGCCTCTGTGCCTGTATATAGTTAACCATTTACTTCTCAATAATCCCTGGGAGCAGGGGACAGGCAGTGTGGCCTCGGGAGCTCCCCAATTAAAAAGCTGTTTCAGAGGCCTCTGTGCTGTATATAATTAACCATTTACTTCTCAATAATCCCTGGGAGCTGGGGTCAGGCAGTGTGGCCTCGTGAGCCCCCAATTAAAAAGCTGTTTCAGAGACCTCTGTGCTGTATATAGTTAACCATTTACTGCTCAATAATCCCTGGGAGCTGGGGTCAGGCAGTGTGGCCTCGTGAGCCCCCAATTAAAAAGCTGTTTCAGAGGCCTCTGTGCCTGTATATAGTTAACCATTTACTTCTCAATAATCTCTGGGAGCAGGGGACAGGCAGTGTGGCCTCGGGAGCTCCCCAATTAAAAAGCTGTTTCAGAGGCCTCTGTGCTGTATATAATTAACCATTTACTTCTCAATAATCTCTGGGAGCAGGGGACAGGCAGTGTGGTCTCGGGAGAAAACAATTAAAACGCTGTTTCAGAGACCTCTGTGCCTGTATATAGTTAACCATTCACTGCTCAACAATCAGTGGGAGCAGGGGACAGGCAGTGTGGTCCGGGAGCCCCCAATTAAAAAGCTGGTTCAGAGACATCTGTGCTGTATATATTTAACAATTTACTGCTCAATAAAACCTGGGAGCAGGGGTCAGGCAGTGTGGCCTCGGGAGCCCCCAATTAAAAAGCTGTTTCACAGACATCTGTTCTGTATATAGTTAACCATTTACTGCTCAATAATCCCTTGGAGCAGGGGACAGGCAGTGTGGCCTTGGGAGCCCCCAATTATAAAGCTGTTTCAGAGGCCTCTGTGCTATATATAATTAACCATTAACTTCTCAATAATCCCTGGGAGCAGGGGACAGGCAGTGGTGCATCGGGAGCCCCAATTAAAAAGCTGTTTCAGTGACCTCTGTGCAGTATATCGTTAACCATTTACTGCTCAATAATCAGTTGGAGCAGGGGACAGGCAGTGTGGTCCTGGAGACCCAAATAAAAAGCTGGTTCAGAGACATCTGTCCCTGTATATAGTTCACCATTTACTGCTCAATAATCCCTGGGAGCAGGGGACAGGCAGTGTGGCCTTGGGAGCCCCCAATTAAAAAGCTGTTTCAGAGACCTCTGTGCTGTATATAGTTAACCATTTACTGCTCAATAATCCCTGTGAGCAGGGGACAGGCAGTGTGGCACCGGGAGCCCCCAATTAAAAAGCTGTTTAAGTGACCTCTGTGCCTGTATATAGTTAACCATTTACTGCTCAATAATCCCTGGGAGCAGGGGACAGGCAGTGTGGCTCTGGGAGCCCCCAATTAAAAAGCTGTTTCAGAGACCTCTGTGCTGTATACAGTTAACCATTTACTGCTCAATAATCCCTGGGAGCAGGGGACAGGCAGTGTGGCCTCGGGAGCCCCAATTAAAAACACTTTCAGAGACCTCTGTGCTGTATATAGTTAACCAATTACTGCTCAATAATCCCTGGGAGCAGGGGACAGGCAGTGTGGCTCCGGGAGCCCCCAATTAAAAAGCTGTTTCAGAGACCTCTGTGCTGGATATATTTAACCATTTACTTCTCAATAATCCCTGGGACCAGGGGACTGGCAGTGTGGTCTCGGGAGAAAACAATTAAAACGCTGTTTCAGAGACCTCTGTGCAGTATATAGTTAACCAATTACTGCTCAATAATCCCTGGGAGCAAGGGACAGGCAGTGTGGCCTCGGGAGCCCCCAATTAAAAAGCTGTTTCAGTGACCTCTGTGCCTGTATATAGTTAACCATTTACTGCTCAATAATCCCTGGGAGCAGGGGACAGGCAGTGTGGCTCCGGGAGCCCCCAATTAAAAAGCAGTTTCAGAGACCTCTGTGCTGTATATAGTTAACCATTTACTGCTCAATAATCCCTGGAAGCAGGAGACAGGCAGTGTGGTCCGGGAGCCCCCAGTTAAAAAGCTGTTTCAGAGACCTCTGTGCCTGTATATCGTTAACCATTTACTGGTCAATAATCAGTGGGAGCAGGGGACAGGCAGTGTGGTCCGGGAGCCCCCAATTAAAAAGCTGGTTCAGAGACCTCTGTGCTGTATATAGTTAACAATTTATTGCTCAATAATCCCTCGGAGCAGGGGTCAGGCAGTGTGGCCTCGGGAGCCCCCAATTAAAAAGCTGTTTCACAGACTGTTCTGTATATAGTTAACCATTTACTGCTCAATAATCCCTGGGAGCAGGGGACAGGCAGTGTGACCTTGGGAGCCCCCAATTAAAAAGCTGTTTCAGAGACTACTGGGCCTGTATATAGTTAACCATTTACTGCTCAATAATCCCTGGGAGCAGGGGACAGACAGTGTGGCCTCGGGAGACCATAGTTAAAAAGGTGTTTCAGATACTCTGTGCTGTATATAGTTAACCATTTACTGCTCAATAATCCCTGGGAGCAGGGGACAGGCAGTGTGGCCTCGGGGGCCCCCAATTAAAAAGCTGTTTCAGAGACCTCTGTGCCTGTATATAGTTAACCATTTACTGGTCAATAATCCCTGGGAGCAGGGGACAGGCAGTGTGGCCTTGGGAGCCCCCAATTAAAAAGCGGTTTAAGAGACTTCTGTGCTGTATATATTTAACCATTTACTTTGTCTTAATAATCTCTGGGAGCAGGCGACAGGCAGTGTGGCCTCGGGAGCCCCAATTAAAACACTTTCAGAGTCCTCTGTGCTGTATATAGTTAACCATTTACTGCTCAATAATCCCTTGGAGCAGGGGACAGGCAGTGTGGCCTTGGGAGCCCCCAATTATAAAGCTGTTTCAGAGGGCTCTGTGCTATATATAATTAACCATTTACTTCTCAATAATCCCTGGGAGCAGGGGACAGGCAGTGTGGCCTCGGGAGCCCCCAATTAAAAAGCTGTTTCAGAGACCTCTATGCTGTATATAGTTAACCATTTACTGCTCAATAACCCCTGGGAGCAGGGGACAGGCAGCGTGGCCTCGGGAGCCCCCAATTAAAAAGCTGTTTCAGAGGCCTCTGTGCTGTATATAATTAACCATTTACTGCTCAATAATCCCTGGGAGCAGGGGACAGGCAGTGTGGCTCCGGGAGCCCCCAATTAAAAAACTGTTTCAGGGACCTCTGTGCTGTGTATATTTAACCATTTACTTCTCAATAATCTCTGGGAGCAGGGGACAGGCAGTGTGGTCCTGGAGTCCCAAATAAAAAGCTGGTTCAGAGACCTCTGTCCATGTATATAGTTAACCATTTACTGCTCAATAATCCCTGGGAGCAGGGGTTAAAATGCTGTGTCAGAGACCACTGGGCCTGTATATAGTTAACCATTTACTGCTCAATAATCCCTGGGAGCAGGGGACAGGCATTGTGGCCTCGGAAGCCCCCAGTTAAAAAGGTGTTTCAGATACTCTGTGCTGTATATAGTTAACCATTTACTGCTCAATAATCCCTGGGAGCAGGGGACAGGCTGTGTGGCCTTGGGAGCCCCCAATTAAAAAGCTGTTTCAGAGGCCTCTGTGCTGTATATAATTAACCATTTACTGCTCAATAATCCCTGGGAGCAGGGGACAGGCAGTGTGGCTCCGGGAGCCCCCAATTAAAAAGCTGTTTCAGGGACCTCTGAGCTGTATATAGTTAACCATTTACTGCTCAATAATCCCTGGGAGCAGGGGACAGGCAGTGTGGCCTTGGGAGCCCCCAATTAAAAAGCTGTTTCAGAGACCTCTATGCTGTATATAGTTAACCATTTACTGCTCAATAACCCCTGGGAGCAGGGTACAGGCAGTGTGGCCTCGGGAGCCCCCAATTAAAAAGCTGTTTCAGAGACCTCTGTGCCTGTATATAGTAAACCATTTACTGCTCAATAATCCCTGGGAGCAGGGGACAGGCAGTGTGGCCTTGGGAGCCCCCAATTAAAAAGCTGTTTCAGAGGCCTCTGTGCTATATATAATTAACCATTTACTTCTCAACAATCCCTGGGAGCAGGGGACAGGCAGTGTGGCTCCGGGAGCCCCCAATTAAAAAGCTGTTTCCGTGACCTCTGTGCAGTATATCGTTAACCATTTACTGCTCAATAATCCCTGGGATCAGGGGACAGGCAGTGTGGCCTCGGGAGCCCCCAATTAAAAAGCTGTTTCCGTGACCTCTGTGCCTGTATACAGTTAACCATTTACTGCTCAATAATCAGTGGGAGCAGGGGACAGGCAGTGTGGTCCGGGAGCCCCAAATAAAAAGCTGGTTCAGAGACCTCTGTCCCTGTATATATATAACCATTTACTGCTCAATAATCCCTGGGAGCAGGGGTTAAAATGCTGTGTCCGAGACCACTGGGCCTGTATATAGTTAACCATTTACTGCTCAATAATCCCTGGGAGCAGGGGACAGGCAGTGTGGCCTCGGGTGCCCCCAGTTAAAAAGGTGTTTCAGATACTCTGTGCTGTATATTGTTAACCATTTACTGCTCAATAATCCCTGGGAGCAGGGAACAGGCAGTGTGGCCCCGGGATACCCCAATTAAAAAGCTGTTTCAGAGACCTCTGTGCCTGGATATTGTTAACCATTTACTGCTCAATAATCCCTGGGAGCAGGGGACAGACAGTGTGGCCCCGGGATACCCCAATTAAAAAGCTGTTTCAGAGACCTCTGTGCCTGGATATAGTTAACCATTTACTGCTCAATAATCCCTGGGAGCGAGGGATGGCAGTGTGGCCTTGGGAGCCCCCAATTAAAAAGCTGTTTCAGAGACCTCTGTGCTGTATATAATTAACCATTTACTTCTCAATAATCCCTGGGAGCAGGGGACAGGAAGTGTGGCTCCGGGAGCCCCCAATTAAAAAGCTGTTTCAGTGACCTCTGTGCTGTATATAGTTAACCATTTACTGCTCAATACTCCCTGGGAGCAGGGGACAGGCAGTGTGGCCTCGGGAGCCCCAATTAAAAAAGCTGTTTCAGAGACCTCTGTGCTGTATATAGTTAACCATTTACTGCTCAATAATCCCTGGGAGCAGGGGACAGGCAGTGTGACTCCGGGAGCCCCCAATTAAAAAGCTGTTTCAGAGACCTCTGTGCAGTATATAGTTAACCATTTACTTCTCAATAATCCCTGGGAGCAGGGGACAGGCAGTGTGACTCCGGGATACCCCAATTAAAAAGCTGTTTCAGAGACCTCTGTGCCTGGATATAGTTAACCATTTACTGCTCAATAATCCCTGGGAGCGAGGGATGGCAGTGTGGCCTTGGGAGCCCCCAATTAAAAAGCTGTTTCAGAGGCCTCTGTGCCTGTATATAGTTAACCATTTACTTCTCAATAATCCCTGGGAGCAGGGGACAGGCAGTGTGGCCTCGGGAGCTCCCCAATTAAAAAGCTGTTTCAGAGGCCTCTGTGCTGTATATAATTAACCATTTACTTCTCAATAATCCCTGGGAGCTGGGGTCAGGCAGTGTGGCCTCGTGAGCCCCCAATTAAAAAGCTGTTTCAGAGACCTCTGTGCTGTATATAGTTAACCATTTACTGCTCAATAATCCCTGGGAGCTGGGGTCAGGCAGTGTGGCCTCGTGAGCCCCCAATTAAAAAGCTGTTTCAGAGGCCTCTGTGCCTGTATATAGTTAACCATTTACTTCTCAATAATCCCTGGGAGCAGGGGACAGGCAGTGTGGCCTCGGGAGCTCCCCAATTAAAAAGCTGTTTCAGAGGCCTCTGTGCTGTATATAATTAACCATTTACTTCTCAATAATCCCTGGGAGCAGGGGACAGGCAGCGTGGCTCCGGGAGCCCCCAATTAAAAAACTGTTTCAGGGACCTCTGTGCTGTGTATATTTAACCATTTACTTCTCAATAATCTCTGGGAGCAGGGGACAGGCAGTGTGGTCCTGGAGTCCCAAATAAAAAGCTGGTTCAGAGACCTCTGTCCATGTATATAGTTAACCATTTACTGCTCAATAATCCCTGGGAGCAGGGGTTAAAATGCTGTGTCAGAGACCACTGGGCCTGTATATAGTTAACCATTTACTGCTCAATAATCCCTGGGAGCAGGGGACAGGCATTGTGGCCTCGGAAGCCCCCAGTTAAAAAGGTGTTTCAGATACTCTGTGCTGTATATAGTTAACCATTTACTGCTCAATAATCCCTGGGAGCAGGGGACAGGCTGTGTGGCCTTGGGAGCCCCCAATTAAAAAGCTGTTTCAGAGGCCTCTGTGCTGTATATAATTAACCATTTACTGCTCAATAATCCCTGGGAGCAGGGGACAGGCAGTGTGGCTCCGGGAGCCCCCAATTAAAAAGCTGTTTCAGGGACCTCTGAGCTGTATATAGTTAACCATTTACTGCTCAATAATCCCTGGGAGCAGGGGACAGGCAGTGTGGCCTTGGGAGCCCCCAATTAAAAAGCTGTTTCAGAGACCTCTATGCTGTATATAGTTAACCATTTACTGCTCAATAACCCCTGGGAGCAGGGTACAGGCAGTGTGGCCTCGGGAGCCCCCAATTAAAAAGCTGTTTCAGAGACCTCTGTGCCTGTATATAGTAAACCATTTACTGCTCAATAATCCCTGGGAGCAGGGGACAGGCAGTGTGGCCTTGGGAGCCCCCAATTAAAAAGCTGTTTCAGAGGCCTCTGTGCTATATATAATTAACCATTTACTTCTCAACAATCCCTGGGAGCAGGGGACAGGCAGTGTGGCTCCGGGAGCCCCCAATTAAAAAGCTGTTTCCGTGACCTCTGTGCAGTATATCGTTAACCATTTACTGCTCAATAATCCCTGGGATCAGGGGACAGGCAGTGTGGCCTCGGGAGCCCCCAATTAAAAAGCTGTTTCCGTGACCTCTGTGCCTGTATACAGTTAACCATTTACTGCTCAATAATCAGTGGGAGCAGGGGACAGGCAGTGTGGTCCGGGAGCCCCAAATAAAAAGCTGGTTCAGAGACCTCTGTCCCTGTATATATATAACCATTTACTGCTCAATAATCCCTGGGAGCAGGGGTTAAAATGCTGTGTCCGAGACCACTGGGCCTGTATATAGTTAACCATTTACTGCTCAATAATCCCTGGGAGCAGGGGACAGGCAGTGTGGCCTCGGGTGCCCCCAGTTAAAAAGGTGTTTCAGATACTCTGTGCTGTATATTGTTAACCATTTACTGCTCAATAATCCCTGGGAGCAGGGAACAGGCAGTGTGGCCCCGGGATACCCCAATTAAAAAGCTGTTTCAGAGACCTCTGTGCCTGGATATAGTTAACCATTTACTGCTCAATAATCCCTGGGAGCGAGGGATGGCAGTGTGGCCTTGGGAGCCCCCAATTAAAAAGCTGTTTCAGAGACCTCTGTGCTGTATATAATTAACCATTTACTTCTCAATAATCCCTGGGAGCAGGGGACAGGAAGTGTGGCTCCGGGAGCCCCCAATTAAAAAGCTGTTTCAGTGACCTCTGTGCTGTATATAGTTAACCATTTACTGCTCAATACTCCCTGGGAGCAGGGGACAGGCAGTGTGGCCTCGGGAGCCCCAATTAAAAAAGCTGTTTCAGAGACCTCTGTGCTGTATATAGTTAACCATTTACTGCTCAATAATCCCTGGGAGCAGGGGACAGGCAGTGTGACTCCGGGAGCCCCCAATTAAAAAGCTGTTTCAGAGACCTCTGTGCAGTATATAGTTAACCATTTACTTCTCAATAATCCCTGGGAGCAGGGGACAGGCAGTGTGACTCCGGGATACCCCAATTAAAAAGCTGTTTCAGAGACCTCTGTGCCTGGATATAGTTAACCATTTACTGCTCAATAATCCCTGGGAGCGAGGGATGGCAGTGTGGCCTTGGGAGCCCCCAATTAAAAAGCTGTTTCAGAGGCCTCTGTGCCTGTATATAGTTAACCATTTACTTCTCAATAATCCCTGGGAGCAGGGGACAGGCAGTGTGGCCTCGGGAGCTCCCCAATTAAAAAGCTGTTTCAGAGGCCTCTGTGCTGTATATAATTAACCATTTACTTCTCAATAATCCCTGGGAGCTGGGGTCAGGCAGTGTGGCCTCGTGAGCCCCCAATTAAAAAGCTGTTTCAGAGACCTCTGTGCTGTATATAGTTAACCAATTACTGCTCAATAATCCCTGGGCGCAGGGACAGCAGTGTGGCCTCGGGTGCCCCCCAATTAAAAAGCTGTTTCAGTGACCTCTGTGCTTTATATAGTTAACTATTTACTGCTCAATAATCCCTGGGAGCAGGGGACAGGCAGTGTGGCCTCGGGTGCCCCCCAATTAAAAATCTGTTTCAGTGACCTCTGTGCTTTATATAGTTAACCATTTACTGCTCAATAATCCCTGGGAGCAGGGGACAGGCAGTGTGGCCTCGGGAGCCCCCAATGAAAAAGCAGTTTCAGTGACAACTGTGCTGTACATATTTAAGCATTTACTGCTCAATAATCCCTGGGAGCAGTGGACAGCAGTGTGGCCTCAGGAGCCCCCAATTGAAACGCTGTTTCAGAGACCTCTGTGCAGTATATAGTTAACCATTTGCTTCTCAATAATCCCTGCGAGCAGGGCTCAGGCAGTGTTGCCTCGGGAGCCCCCAATTATAAAGCTGTTTCAGAGACCTCTGTGCCTGTGTATAGTTAACCATTTACTGCTCAATAATCCCTGGGATCAGGGTCAGGCAGTGTGGCCTCGGGAGCGCATAATTCTAAAGCTGTGTCAGTGACCTCTGTGATGTATATAGTTAACCATTTACTGCTCAATAATACCTGGGAGCAGGGGTCAGGCAGTGTGGTCCAGGAGCCCCCAATTAAAATGCTGTTTCAGAGACCTCTGTGCCTGTATATAGTTAACCATTTACTGCTCAATAATCCCTGGGAGCAGGGGACAGGCAGTGTGGCCTCGGGAGCTCCCAATTAAATAGCTGTTTCAGTGACCTCTGTGCAGTATATAGTTAACCATTTACTGCTCAATAATCCTTGGGAGCAGGGTACAGGCAGTATGGCCTCGGGAACCCCCAATTAAAAAGCTGTTTCAGAGGCCTCTGTGATGTATATAGTTAACCATTTACTGCTCAATAATACCTGGGAGCAGGGGTCAGGCAGTGTGGTCCAGGAGCCCCCAATTAAAATGCTGTTTCAGAGACCTCTGTGCCTGTATACAGTTAACCATTTACTGCTCAATAATCCCTGGGAGCAGGGACAGGCAGTGTGGTCCGGGAGACCCCAGTTAAAAAGCTGTTTCAGAGACCTCTGTGCTGTATATAGTTAACCATTTACTGCTCAATAATTCCTGGGAGCAGGGGACAGACAGTGTGGTCGGGGAGCCCCCAATTAAAAAGCTGTTTCAGAGACCTCTGTGCAGTATATAATTAACCATTTACTTTTTCTCAATAATCCCCTTTCGTGTGACACAAGGAGCCCCTGCAGTGTTGCCTCAAACCCCCGCAGTGTAACGGTCACCATTACTGAGGCGGGTTTTTAAATTCCGGATGCAGAAACGGACAATGGAACTGTGACGTTAACAGCCACTTACAGGCCCATCCACAGCCTGGTGTCAGGCTCCAGGCCGTGCTGAAGGAGGTGACACCGTTCTGTAACCAGCTCCTTGTTGTATCAGATTTGACAGGGCCATCCACAGCCTGGTGTCAGGCTCCAGGCCGTGCTGAAGGAGGCGACACCGTTCTGTAACCAGCTCCTAGTTATATCAGATTTGACGGGACCACCCACAGCCTGGTGTCAGGCTCCAGTCCGTGCTGAAGGAGGCGACACCGTTCTGTAACCGGCTCCTTGTTGTATCAGATTTGACAGGACCATCCACAGCCTGGTGTCAGGCTCCAGGCCGTGCTGAAGGAGGCGACACCGTTCTGTAACCAGCTCCTTGTTATATCAGATTTGACAAGGACCATCCACAGCCTGGTGTCAGGCTCCAGGCCGTGCTGAAGGAGGCGACACCGTTCTGTAACCAGCTCCTTGTTGTATCAGATTTGACAGGACCATCCACAGCCTGGTGTCAGGCTCCAGGCCGTACTGAAGGAGGCGACACCGTTCTGTAACCAGCTCCTTGTTATATCAGATTTGACAGGACCATCCACAGCCTGGTGTCAGGCTCCAGGCCGTGCTGAAGGAGGTGTCACCGTTCTGTAACCAGCACCTTGTTATATCAGATTTGACAGGACCATCCACAGCCTGGTGTCAGGCTCCAGGCCGTGCTGAAGGAGGTGACACCGTTCTGTTACCAGCTCCTTGTTATATCAGATTTGACAGGACCATTCACAGCCTGGAGTCAGGCTCCAGGCCATTCTGAAGGAGGCGACACCGTTCTGTAACCAGCTCCTTGTTGTATCAGATTTGACAGGACCATCCACAGCCTGGTGTCAGGCTCCAGGCCGTGCTGAAGGAGGCAACTACGTTCTGTAACCAGCTCCTTGTTATATCAGATTTGACAGGCCCATCCACAGCCTGGTGTCAGGCTCCAGGCCGTGCTGAAGGAGGCGACACCGTTCTGTAACCAGCACCTTGTTATATCAGATTTGACAGGCCCATCCACAGCCTGGTGTCAGGCTCCAGGCCGCGCTGAAGGAGGTGACACCGTTCTGTAACCAGCTCCTTGTTATACCAGATTTGACAGGACCATCCACAGCCTGGTGTCAGGCTCCAGGCCGTGCTGAAGGAGGTGACACCGTTCTGTAACCAGCTCCTTGTTGTATCTGATTTGACAGGACCATCCACAGCCTGGTGTCAGGCTCCAGGCCGTGCTGAAGGAGGCGACACCGTTCTGTAACCAGCTCCTTGTTATATCAGATTTGACAGGACCATCCACAGCCTGGTGTCAGGCCCCAGGCCGTGCTGAAGGAGGTGACACCGTTCTGTAACTAGCTCCTTGTTATATCAGATTTGACAGGACCATCCACAGCTTGGTGTCAGGCTCCAGGCCGTGCTGAAGGAGGCGACACCGTTCTGTAACCAGCTCCTTGTTATATCAGATTTGACAGGACCATCCACAGCCTGGTGTCAGGCTCCAGGCCGTGCTGAAGGAGGCGACACCGTTCTGTAACCAGCTCCGTGTTATATCAGATTTGACAGGACCATTCACAGCCTGGTGTCAGGCTCCAGGCCGTGCTGAAGGGGGCGACACCGTTCTGTAACCAGCTCCGTGTTATATCAGATTTGACAGGACCATCCACAGGCTGGTGTCAGGCTCCAGGCCGCGCTGAAGGAGGTGACACCGTTCTGTAACCAGCTCCTTGTTATACCAGATTTGACAGGACCATCCACAGCCTGGTGTCAGGCTCCAGGCCGTGCTGAAGGAGGTGACACCGTTCTGTAACCAGCTCCTTGTTGTATCTGATTTGACAGGACCATCCACAGCCTGGTGTCAGGCTCCAGGCCGTGCTGAAGGAGGCGACACCGTTCTGTAACCAGCTCCTTGTTATATCAGATTTGACAGGACCATCCACAGCCTGGTGTCAGGCTCCAGGCCGTGCTGAAGGAGGCGACACCGTTCTGTAACCAGCTCCGTGTTATATCAGATTTGACAGGACCATCCACAGCCTGGTGTCAGGCTCCAGGCCGTGCTGAAGGAGGCGACACCGTTCTGTAACCAGCTCCTTGTTATATCAGATTTGACAGGCCCATCCACAGCCTGGTGTCAGGCTCCAGGCCGTGCTGAAGGAGGCGAAACCGTTCTGTAACCAGCTCCTTGTTATATCAGATTTGACAGGACAATCCACAGCCTGGTGTCAGGGTCCAGGCCGTGCTGAAGGAGGCGACACCGTTCTGTAACCAGCTCCTTGTTATATCAGATTTGACAGGACCATCCACAGCCTGGTGTCAGTCTCCAGGCCGTGCTGAAGGAGGCGACACCGTTCTGTAACCAGCTCCTTGTTATATCAGATTTGACAGGACCATCCACAGCCTGGTGTCAGGCTCCAGGCCGTGCTGAAGGAGGCGACACCGTTCTGTAACCAGCGCCTTGTAATATCAGATTTGACAGGACCATCCACAGCCTGGTGTCAGGCTCCAGGCCGTGCTGAAGGAGGCGACACCGTTCTGTAACCAGCTCCCTGTTATATCAGATTTGACAGGGCCATCCACAGCCTGGTGTCAGGCTCCAGGCCGTGATGAAGGAGGCGACACCGTTCTGTAACCAGCTCCTTGTTATATCAGATTTGACAGGACCATCCACAGCCTGGTGTCAGGCTCCAGGACGTGCTGAAGGAGTCGACACCGTTCTGTAACCAGCTCCTTGTTGTATCTGATTTGACAGGACCATCCACAGCCTGGTGTCAGGCTCCAGGCCGTGCCGAAGGAGTCGACACCGTTCTGTAACCAGCTCCTTGTTGTATCTGATTTGACAGGACCATCCACAGCCTGGTGTCAGGCTCCAGGCCGTGCTGAAGGTGGTGACACCGTTCTGTATCCAGCTCCTTGTTATATCAGATTTGACAGGACAATCCACAGCCTGGTGTAAGGCCCCAGGCCGTGCTGAAGGAGGCGACACCGTTCTGTAACCAGCTCCTTGTTATATCAGATTTGACAGGACCATCCACAGCCTGGTGTCAGGCTCCAGGCTGTGCTGAAGGACGCGACACCGTTCTGTAACCAGCTCCTTGTTATATCAGATTTGACAGGACCATCCACAGCCTGGTGTCAGGCTCCAGGCCGTGCTGAAGGAGGCGACACCGTTCTGTAACCAGCACCTTGTTCTATCAGATTTGACAGGACCATCCACAGCCTGGTGTCAGGCTCCAGGCCGTGCTGAAGGAGGTGACACCGTTCTGTAACGAGCTCCTTGTTATATCAGATTTGACAGGACCATCCACAGCCTGGTGTCAGGCTCCAGGCCGTGCTGAAGGAGGCGACACCGTTCTGTAACCAGCACCGTGTTATATCAGATTTGACAGGACCATCCACAGCCTGGTGTCAGGCTCCAGGCCGTGCTGAAGGAGGCGACACCGTTCTGTAACCAGCTCCTTGTTCTATCAGATTTGACAGGACCATCCACAGCCTGGTGTCAGGCTCCAGGCCGTGCTGAAGGAGGTGTCACCGTTCTGTAACCAGCACCTTGTTCTATCACATTTGACAGGACCATCCACAGCCTGGTGTCAGACTCCAGGCCGTGCTGAAGGAGGCGACACCGTTCTGTAACCAGCACCTTGTTATATCAGATTTGACAGGACCATCCACAGCCTGGTGTCAGACTCCAGGCCGTGCTGAAGGAGGTGACACAGTTCTGTAACCAGCTCCTTGTTATATCAGGTTTGACAGGACCATCTACAGCCTGGTGTCAGGCTCCAGTCCGTGCTGAAGGAGGCGACACCGTTCTGTAACCAGCTCTTTGTTATATCAGATTTCACAGGACCATTCACAGCCTGGTGTCAGGCTCCAGGCCGTGCCGAAGGAGGCGACACCGTTCTGTAACCAGCTCCTTGTTGTATCTGATTTGACAGGACCATCCACAGCCTGTTGTCAGGCTCCAGGCCGTGCTGAAGGAGGCGACACCGTTCTGTAACCAGCTCCTTGTTATATCAGATTTGACAGGACCATCCACAGCCTGGTGTCAGGCTCCAGGCCGTGCTGAAGGAGGCGACACCGTTCTGTAACCAGCTCCTTGTTATATCAGATTTGACAAGACCATCCACAGCCTGGTGTCAGGCTCCAGGCCGTGCTGAAGGAGGCGACACCGTTCTGTAACCAGCTCCTTGTTATGTCAGATTTGAAAGGACTATCCACAGCCTGGTGTCAGTCTCCAGGCCGTGCTGAAGGAGGTGACACCGTTCTGTAACGAGCTCCTTGTTATATCAGATTTGACAGGACCATCCACAGCCTGGTGTCAGGCTCCAGGCCGTGCTGAAGGAGGCGACATCGTTCTGTAACCAGCTCCGTGTTATATCAGATTTGACGGGACCACCCACAGCCTGGTGTCAGGCTCCAGGCCGTGCTGAAGGAGGCGACACCGTTCTGTAACCAGCTCCTTGTTATATCAGATTTGACAGGACCACCCACAGCCTGGTGTCAGGCTCCAGGCCGTGCTGAAGGAGGCGACACCGTTCTGTAACCAGCTCCTTGTTATATCAGATTTGACAGGACCATCCACAGCCTGGTGTCAGGCTCCAGGCCGTTCTGAAGGAGGCGACAGCGTTCTGTAACCAGCACCTTGTTATATCAGATTTGACAGGACCATCCACACTCTGGTGTCAGGCTCCAGGCCGTGCTGAAGGAGGCGACACCGTTCTGTAACCAGCTCCTTGTTATATCAGATTTGACAGGACCATCCACAGCCTGGTGTCAGGCTCCAGGCTGTGCTGAAGGAGGCGACACCGTTCTGTAACCAGCTACTTGTTATATCAGATTTGACAGGACCACCCACAGCCTGGCGTCAGGCTCCAGGCCGTGCTGAAGGAGGCGACACCGTTCTGTAACCAGCTCCTTGTTATATCAGATTTGACAGGACCATACACAGCCTGGTGTCAGGCTCCAGGCCGTGCTGAAGGAGGCAACACCGTTCTGTAACCAGCTACTTGTTATATCTGATTTGACAGGACCATCCACAGCCTGGTGTCAGGCTCCAGGCCGTGCTGAAGGAGGCAACACCGTTCTGTAACCAGCTCCTTGTTATATCAGATTTGACAGGACCATCCACAGTCTGGTGTCAGGCTCCAGGCCGTGCTGAAGGAGGCGACACCGTACTGTAACCAGCTCCGTGTTATATCAGATTTGACAGGACCATCCACAGCCTGGTGTCAGGCTCCAGGCCGTGCTGAAGGAGGCGACACCGTTCTGTAACCAGCTCCTTGTTATGTCAGATTTGAAAGGACCATCCACAGCCTGGTGTCAGTCTCCAGGCCGTGCTGAAGGAGGTGTCACCGTTCTGTAACCAGCTCCTTGTTATATCAGATTTGACAGGACCATCCACAGCCTGGTGTCAGGCTCCAGGCCGTGCTGAAGGAGGCGACATCGTTCTGTAACCAGCTCCGTGTTATATCAGATTTGACGGGACCACCCACAGCCTGGTGTCAGGCTCCAGGCCGTGCTGAAGGAGGCGACACCGTTCTGTAACCAGCTCCTTGTTATATCAGATTTGACAGGACCATCCACAGCCTGGTGCCAGGCTCCAGGCCGTGCTGAAGGAGGCGACACCGTTCTGAAACCAGCTCCTTATTATATCAGATTTGACAGGCCCATCCACAGGCTGGTGTCAGGCTCCAGGCCATGCTGAAGGAGGCGACACCGTTCTGTAACCAGCACCTTGTTCTATCAGATTTGACAGGACCATCCACAGCCTGGTGTCAGACTCCAGGCCGTGCTGATGGAGGTGTCACCGTTCTGTAACGAGCTCCTTGTTATATCAGATTTGACAGGACCATCCACAGCCTGGTGTCAGGCTCCAGTCCGTGCTGAAGGAGGCGACACCGTTCTGTAACCAGCTCCTTGTTATATCAGATTTGACAGGACCATCCACAGCCTGGTGTCAGGCTCCAGGCCGTGCTGAAGGAGGCGACACCGTTCTGTAACCAGCTCTTTGTTATATCAGATTTCACAGGACCATTCACAGCCTGGTGTCAGGCTCCAGGCCGTGCCGAAGGAGGCGACACCGTTCTGTAACCAGCTCCTTGTTGTATCTGATTTGACAGGACCATCCACAGCCTGGTGTCAGGCTCCAGGCCGTGCTGAAGGAGGTGACACCGTTCTGTAACCAGCTCCTTGTTATATCAGATTTGACAGGACCATCCACAGCCTGGTGTCAGGCTCCAGGCCGTGCTGAAGGAGGCGACATCGTTCTGTAACCAGCTCCGTGTTATATCAGATTTGACGGGACCACCCACAGCCTGGTGTCAGGCTCCAGGCCGTGCTGAAGGAGGCGACACCGTTCTGTAACCAGCACCTTGTGATATCAGATTTGACAGGACCATCCACAGCCTGATGTCAGGCTCCAGGCCGTGCTGAAGGAGGTGACACCGTTCTGTAACCAGCTCCTTGTTGTATCAGATTTGACGGGACCACCCACAGCCTGGTGTCAGGCTCCAGGCCGTGCTGAAGGAGGCGACACCGTTCTGTAACCAGCTCCGTGTTATATCAGATTTGACAGGACCATCCACAGCCTGGTGTCAGGCTCCAGGCCGTGCTGAAGGAGGCGACACCGTTCAGAAACCAGCTCCTTGTTATATCAGGTTTGACAGGACCATCCACAGGCTGGTGTCAGGCTCCAGGCCGTGCTGAAGGAGGCGACACCGTTCTGTAACCAGCACCTTGTTGCATCAGATTTGACAGGACCATCCACAGCCTGGTGTCAGGCTCCAGGCCGTGCTGAAGGAGGCGACACCGTTCTGTAACCAGCTCCTTGTTATGTCAGATTTGACAGGACCATCCACAGCCTGGTGTCAGGCTCCAGGCCATGCTGAAGGAGGCGACACAGTTCTGTAACCAGCTCCTTGTTATATCAGATTTGACAGGAACATCCACAGCCTGGTGTCAGGCTCCAGGCCGTGCTGAAGGAGGCGACACCGTTCTCTCACCAGCTCCTTGTTATATCAGATTTGACAGGAACATCCACAGCCTGGTGTCAGGCTCCAGGCCGTGCTGAAGGAGGCGACACCGTTCTGTAACCAGCTCCTTGTTATGTCAGATTTGACAGGACCATCCACAGCCTGGTGTCAGGCTCCAGGCCGTGCTGAAGGAGGTGACACCGTTCTGTAACCAGCTCCTTGTTATATCAGATTTGACAGGACCATCCACAGCCTGGTGTCAGGCACCAGGCCGTGCTGAAGGAGGCGACAGCGTTCTGTAACCAGCTCCTTGTTATATCAGATTTGACAGGACCATCCACAGCCTGGTGTCAGGCTCCAGGCCGTGCTGAAGGAGGCGACACCGTTCTGTAACCAGCTCCTTGTTATATCAGATTTGACAGGACCATCCACAGCCTGGTGTCAGGCTCCAGGCCGTGCTGAAGGAGGCGACACCGTTCTGTAACCAGCTCCTTGTTATATCAGATTTGACAGGACCATCCACAGCCTGGTGTCAGGCTCCAGGCCGTGCTGAAGGAGGTGACACCGTTCTGTAACCAGCTCCTTGTTGTATCTGATTTGACGGGACCACCCACAGCCTGGTGTCAGGCTCCAGGCCGTGCTGAAGGAGGCGACACCGTTCTGTAACCAGCTCCTTGTTGTATCAGATTTGACAGGACCATCCACAGCCTGGTGTCAGGCTCCAGGCCGTGCTGAAGGAGGCGACACCGTTCTGTAACCAGCTCCTTGTTATATCAGATTTGACAGGACCATCCACAGCCTGGTGTCAGGCTCCAGGCCGTGCTGAAGGAGGCGACATCGTTCTGGAACCAGCTCCGTTTTATATCAGATTTGACGGTACCACCCACAGCCTGGTGTCAGGCTCCAGGCCGTGCTGAAGGAGGCGACACCGTTCTGTAACCAGCACCTTGTTATATCAGATTTGACAGGACCATCCACAGTCTGGTGTCAGGCTCCAGGCCGTGCTGAAGGAGGCGACACCGTTCTGTAACCAGCTCCTTGTTGTATCAGATTTGACAGGACCATCCACAGCATGGCGTCAGGCTCCAGGCCGTACTGAAGGAGGCGACACCGTTCTGTAACCAGCTCCTTGTTGTATCAGATTTGACAGGACCATCCACAGCCTGGTGTCAGGCTCCAGGCCGTGCTGAAGGAGGCGACACCGTTCTGTAACCAGCTCCTTGTTATATCAGATTTGACAGGACCATCCACAGCCTGGTGTCAGGCTCCAGGCCGTGCTGAAGGAGGTGACACCGTTCTGTAACCAGCTCCTTGTTATATCAGATTTGACAGGACCATCCACAGACTGGTGTCAGGCTCCAGGCCGTGCTGAAGGAGGCGACATCGTTCTGGAACCAGCTCCGTTTTATATCAGATTTGACGGTACCACCCACAGCCTGGTGTCAGGCTCCAGGCCGTGCTGTAGGAGGCGACACCGTTCTGTAACCAGCTCCTTGTTATATCAGATTTGACAGGACCATCCACAGACTGGTGTCAGGCTCCAGGCCGTGCTGAAGGAGGCGACACAGTTCTGAAACCAGCTCCTTGTTATATCAGATTTGACAGGCCCATCCACAGGCTGGTGTCAGGCTCCAGGCCGTGCTGAAGGAGGTGACACCGTTCTGTAACCAGCTCCTTGTTGTATAAGATTTGACAGGACCATCCACAGCCTGGTGTCAGGCTCCAGGCCGTGCTGAAGGAGGTGACACCGTTCTGTAACCAGCTCCTTGTTGTATCAGATTTGACAGGACCATCCACACCCTGGTGTCAGGCTCCAGGCCGTGCTGAAGGAGGCGACACCGTTCTGTAACCAGCTCCTTGTTATATCAGATTTGACAGGACCATCCACAGCCTGGTGTAAGGCTCCAGGCCGTGCTGAAGGAGGCAACATCGTTCTGTAACCAGCACCGTGATATATCAGATTTGGCAGGCCCACCCACAGCCTGGTGTCAGGCTCCAGGCTGTGCTGAAGGAGGCGACACCATTCTGTAACCAGCTCCTTGTTATATCAGGTTTGACAGCACCATCCACACTCTGGTGTCAGGCTCCAGGCCGTGCTGAAGGAAACCCATCCTCAGCATCTCCACTCACCTTCCAATAACACAACCTGCAGAAACCCATTCTCAGCATCTTCACACACCTCCCAATAACACAACCTGCAGAAACCCATCCTCAGCATCTCCACTCACCTTCCAATAACACAACCTGCAGAAACCCATTCTCAGCATCTTCACTAACCTCCCAATAACACAACCTGCAGAATCCTATCCTCAGCATCTCCACTCACCTCCCAATAACACAACCTGCAGAAACCCATCCTCAGCATCTCCACTCACCTTCCAAGAACACAATCTACAGAAACCCATCCTCAGCATCTCCACTCACCTCCCAATAACACAACCTGCAGAAACCCATCCTCAGCATCTCCACTCACTTTCCAATAACACAACCTGCAGAACCCATCCTCAGCATCTTCAATCACCTCCCAATAACACAACCTGCAGAAACCCATCCTCAGAATCGTCACTCATCTCCCAATAACACAACCTGCAGAAACCCATCCTCAGCATCTCTACTGACCTTCCAATAACACAACCTGCAGAAACACATCCTCAGCATCTTCACTCACCTCCCAAGAACACAACCTGCAGAAACCTATCCTCAGCATCTCCACTCAGCTCCCAATAACACAACCTGCAGAAACCAATCCTCAGCATCTTCACTCACCTCCCAATAAATCAACTTGCAGAAACCCATCCTCAGAATCGTCACTCATCTCCCAATAACACAACCTGCAGAAACCCATCCTCAGCATCACCACTCACCTCCCAATAACACAACCTGCAGAAACCCATCCTCAGCATCTCCACTCACCTCCCAATAACACAACCTGCAGAAATCCATCCTCAGCATCTCCACTCACGTCCCAATAACACAACCTGCAGAAACCCATTCTCAGCATCTTCCCTAACCTCCCAATAATAGAACCTGCAGAAACCCATCTTCTGCATCTCCACTCACCTCCCAACAACACAACCTGCAGATACCCATTCTCAGCATTTCCACTCATCTCCCAATAATACAACCTGCAGTAACCCATCCTCAGCATCTTCCCTCACCGCCCAATAACACAACCTGCAGAAACCCATCATCAGCATCTACACTAACCTCCCAATAACACAACCTGCAGAAACCCATCCTCAGCATCTTCAAAAATCATCCAATAACACAACCTGCAGAAACCCATGCTCAGCATCTCCACTAATCTTCCAATAACACAACCTGCAGAAACCCATCCTCAGCATCTTCACAAACCTTCCAATAACACAACCTGCAGAAACCCATCCTCTGCATCTCCACTCGCCTCCCAATAACACAACCTGCAGAAACCCATCCTCAGCATCTTCCCTAACCTCCCAATAACACAACCTGCAGATACACATTCTCAGCATTTCCACTCATCTCCCAATAACACAACCTGCAGAATCCCATCCTCACCATCTCCACCCACCCCCCAATAACACAACCTGCAGAAACCCATCCTCAGCATCTCCACTCACCTCCCAATAGCACAAACTGCTGAAACCCATCCACAGCATCTCCACTCACCTCCCAATAACACAACCTGCGGAAACCCATCCTCAGTATCTCCACTCACCTTCCAATAACACAACCTGCAGAAACCCATCCTCAGCATCTCCACTCACCTCCCAATAGCACAAACTGCTGAAACCCATCCACAGCATCTCCACTCACCTCCCAATAACACAACCTGCGGAAACCCATCCTCAGTATCTCCACTCACCTTCCAATAACACAATCTGCAGAAACCCATCCTCAGCATCTTCACTCAACTTCCAATAACACAAACTGCAGAAACCCATCCTCAGCATCTTCACTCACCTCCCAATAACACAACCTGCAGAAACCCATCCCCAACATCTTCACTAACCACCCAATAACACAATCTGCAGAATCCTATCCTCAGCATCTCCACTCACCTCCCAATAACACAAACTGCAGAAACCCATCCTCAGCATCTTCACTAACCTTCCAATAACACAACCTGCAGAAACCCATCCTCAGCATCTTCACAAATCTTCCAATAACACAACCTGCAGAAACCCATCCTCAGCATCTCCACACCTCCCAATAACACAACCTGCAGAAACCCATCCTCAGCATCTCCACTCACTTTCCAATAACACAACCTGCAGAACCCATCCTCAGCACCTTAACTAATCTTCCAATAACACAACCTGCAGAAACCCATCCACAACATATTCACTCACCTTCCAATAACACAAACTGGAGAAACCCATCCTCAGCATCTTCACTCACCTTCCAATAACACAAACTGGAGAAACCCATCCTCAGCATCTTCACTAACCTCCCAATAACACAACCTGCAGAATCATATCCTCAGCATCTCCACTCATCTCCCAGTAACACAACCTGCAGAAACCCATCCTCAGCATCTCCACTCACCCCCCAATAACACAACCTGCAGAAACCCATCCTCAGCATTTCCACTCAACTTCCAATAACACAACCTGCAGAAACCCATCCTCAGCATCTTCAAAAATCTTCCAATAACTCAACCTGCAGAAACCCATCCTCTGCATCTCCACTCGCCTCCCAATAACACAACCTGCAGAAACCCATCCTCAGCATCTTCCCTAACCTCCCAATAACACAACCTGCGGATACACATTCTCAGCATTTCCACTCATCTCCCAATAACACAACCTGCAGAAACCCATCCTCAGCATCTCCACCCACAACCCAATAACACAACATGCAGAAACCCATCCTCAGCATCTCCACTCAACGTCCAATAACACAACCTGCAGAAACCCATCCTCAGCATCTCCACTCACCTCCCAATAGCACAAACTGCTGAAACCCATCCACAGCATCTCCACTCACCTCCCAATAACACAACCTGCAGAAACCCATCCTCAGTATCTCCACTCACCTTCCAATAACACAACCTGCAGAAACCCATCCTCAGCATCTTCACTCACCTTCCAATAACACAAACTCCAGAAACCCATCCTCAGCATCTTCACTCACCTCCCAATAACACAACCTGCAGAAACCCATCCCCAACATCTTCACTAACCTCCCAATAACACAACCTGCAGAATCCTATCCTCAGCATCTCCACTCACCTCCCAATAACACAAACTGCAGAAACCCATCCACAGCATCTCCACTCACCTCCCAATAACACAACCTGCAGAATCCCATCCTCCGCATCTTCACTAACCTTCCAATAACACAACCTGCAGAAACCCATCCTCAGCATCTTCACAAATCTTCCAATAACACAACCTGCAGAAACCCATCCTCAGCATCTCCACTCACCTCCCAATAACACAAACTGCAGAAACCCATCCTCAGCATCTCCACTCACTTTCCAATAACACAACCTGCAGAACCCATCCTCAGCACCTTAACTAATCTTCCAATAACACAACCTGCAGAAACCCATCCACAACATATTCACTAACCTTCCAATAACACGACCTGCAGAAACCCATCCTCAGCATCTTCACTCACCTTCCAATAACACAAACTGGAGAAACCCATCCTCAGCATCTTCACTCACCTCCCAATAACACAACCTGCAGAAACCCATCCCCAACATCTTCACTAACCTCCCAATAACACAACCTGCAGAATCCTATCCTCAGCATCTCCACTCATCTCCCAATAACACAACCTGCAGAAACCCATCCTCAGCATCTCCTCTCACCCCCCAATAACACAACCTGCAGAAACCCATCCTCAGCATCTCCACTCAACTTCCAATCACACAACCTGCAGAAACCCATCCTCAGCATCTCCACTCACCTCCCAATAACACAAACTGCTGAAACCCATCCACAGCATCTCCACTCACCTCCCAATAACACAACCTGCAGAAACCCATCCTCAGTATCTCCAGTCACCTTCCAATAACACAACCTGCAGAAACCCATCCTCAGCATCTTCACTCACCTTCCAATAACACAAACTGCAGAAACCCATCCTCAGCATCTTCACTCACCTCCCAATAACACAACCTGCAGAAACCCATCCCCAACATCTTCACTGACCTCCCAATAATACAACCTGCAGAATCCTATCCTCAGCATCTCCACTCACCTCCCAATAACACAACCTGCAGAAACCCATTCTCCGCATCTTCACTCACCTCCCAATAACACAACCTGCAGAAACCCATCCTCAGCATCTCCACCCACCTTCCAATAACACAACCTGCAGAAATCCATTCTCAGCATCTTCACTAACCTCCCAATAACACAACCTGCAGAAACCCATTCTCAGCATCTTCACTCACCTCCCAATAACACAACCTGCAGAAACCCATCCTCAGCATCTCCACTTACCTTCCAATAACACAACCTGCAGAAACCCATCCTTAGCATCTTCACAAATCTTCCAATAACACAACCTGCAGAAACCCATCCTCAGCATCTCCACTCACCTCCCAATAACACAACCTGCAGAAACCCATCCTCAGCATCTCCACTCACTTTCCAATAACACAACCTGCAGAACACATCCTCAGCACCTTAACTAATCTTCCAATAACACAATCTGCAGAAACCCATCCACAACATATTCACTAACCTTCCAATAACACGACCTGCAGAAACCCATCCACAGCACCTGCACTCACCTCCCAATAACACAACCTGCAGAAACCCATCCTCCGCATCTCCACTATCCTTCCAATAACTCAACCTGCAGAAACCCATTCTCAGCATCTTCACTCACCTCCCAATAACACAACCTGCAGAAACCCATGCTCAGCATCTCCACTAACCTCCCAATAACACAACCTGCAGAAACACATCCTCAGCATCTTCCCTAACCTCCCAATAACACAACCTGCAGAAACCCATTCTCAGCATCTTCACTCACCTCCCAATAACACAACCTGCAGAAACCCATCCTCAGCATCTTCCCTAACCGCCCAATAACACAACCTGCAGAAACCCATCATCAGCATCTACACTAACCTAACAATAACACAACCTGCAGAAACCCATCCTCAGCATCTTCAAAAATCATCCAATAACACAACCTGCAGAAACCCATGCTCAGCATCTCCACTAATCTTCCAATAACACAACCTGCAGAAACCCATCCTCTGCATCTCCACTCGCCTCCCAATAACACGACCTGCAGAAACCCATCCTCAGCATCTTCACAAACCTTCCAATAACACAACCTGCAGAAACCCATCTTCTGCATCTCCACTCGCCTCCCAATAACACAACCTGCAGAATCCTATCCTCAGCATCTCCACTCATCTCCCAGTAACACAACCTGCAGAAACCCATCCTCAGCATCTCCACTCACCCCCCAATAACACAACCTGCAGAAACCCATCCTCAGCATTTCCACCCAACTTCCAATAACACGACCTGCAGAAACCCATCCTCAGCATCTTCACAAACCTTCCAATAACACAACCTGCAGAAACCCATCCTCTGCATCTCCACTCGCCTCCCAATAACACAACCTGCAGAATCCTATCCTCAGCATCTCCACTCATCTCCCAGTAACACAACCTGCAGAAACCCATCCTCAGCATCTCCACTCACCCCCCAATAACACAACCTGCAGAAACCCATCCTCTGCATTTCCACCCAACTTCCAATAACACAACCTGCAGAAACCCATCCTCAGCATCTTCAAAAATCTTCCAATAACTCAACCTGCAGAAACCCATCCTCTGCATCTCCACTCGCCTCCCAATAACACAACCTGCAGAAACCCATCCTCAGCATCTCCACCCACCCCCCAATAACACAACCTTCAGAAACCCATCCTCAGCATCTCCACTCAACTTCCAATAACACAACCTGCAGAAACCCATCCTCAGCATCTCCACTCACCTCCCAATAGCACAAACTGCTGAAACCCATCCACAGCATCTCCACTCACCTCCCAATAACACAACCTGCAGAAACCCATCCTCAGTATCTCCACTCACCTTCCAATAACACAACCTGCAGAAACCCATCCTCAGCATCTTCACTCACCTTCCAATAACACAAACTCCAGAAACCCATCCTCAGCATCTTCACTCACCTCCCAATAACACAACCTGCAGAAACCCATCCCCAACATCTTCACTAACCTCCCAATAACACAACCTGCAGAATCCTATCCTCAGCATCTTCACTCACCTCCCAATAACACAAACTGCAGAAACCCATCCACAGCATCTCCACTCACCTCCAAATAACACAACCTGCAGAATCCCATCCTCTGCATCTTCACTAACCTTCCAATAACACAACCTGCAGAAACCCATCCTCAGCATCTTCACAAATCTTCCAATAACACAACCTGCAGAAACCCATCCTCAGCATCTCCACTCACCTCCCAATAACACAACCTGCAGAAACCCAGCCTCAGAATCGTCACTCACCCCCAATAACACAAACTGCAGAAACCCATCCTCAGCATCTCCACTCACTTTCCAATAACACAACCTGCAGAACCCATCCTCAGCACCTTAACTAATCTTCCAATAACACAACCTGCAGAAACCCATCCACAACATATTCACTAACCTTCCAATAACACGACCTGCAGAAACCCATCCTCAGCATCTTCACTCACCTTCCAATAACACAAACTGGAGAAACCCATCCTCAGCATCTTCACTCACCTCCCAATAACACAACCTGCAGAAACCCATCATCAGTATCTCCACTCACCTTCCAATAACACAACCTGCAGAAACCCATCCTCAGCATCTTCACTCACCTTCCAATAACACAAACTGGAGAAACCCATCCTCAGCATCTTCACTCACCTCCCAATAACACAACCTGCAGAAACACATCCTCATCATTTCCACTTACGTCCCAATAACACATCCTGCAGAAAGCAATCCTCAGCATCTTCCCTAACCTCCCAATAACACAACCTGCAGAAACCCATTCTCAGCATCTTCACTCACCTCCCAATAACACAACCTGCAGAAACCCATCCTCAGCATCTCCACCCACCTTCCAATAACACAACCTGCAGAAACCCATCCTCAGCATCTTCCCTAACCGCCCAATAACACAACCTGCAGAAACCCATCATCAGCATCTACACTAACCTAACAATAACACAACCTGCAGAAACCCATCCTCAGCATCTTCAAAAATCATCCAATAACACAACCTGCAGAAACCCATGCTCAGCATCTCCACTAATCTTCCA